>NC_077227.1:508838563-509091940 GCF_027887165.1 Monodelphis domestica
AAAAACACTACAGCTGAGTTCTTCCAACATTCCCCTCCAAATAAATTAAAATACAATGCTTCAAAGTGAAGTCTGGAGTGGCAGAGGCAACAAAAGGGTTATTTTTTCAACCCAAGACTATTTAGATCAGGAGGAAAGGTCTGAACTTCTGAGATGGGAGCTCACCCAGAGCCCATGTGAGAGTAATACCAGCTATTGGACTTGGGCATCGTGACAGCAGGAAAAGCAGCTTTGGGAGCTCATAAACCAGAGACAGTAAGGTGATCAGACATAGTCAGAAAGAAATTACAGGGACTCCTATATTAGCAGTAGGTAGAGGATTGGCTGCTGTTTAACAACTTCAGTGCTTATACTCACCTCACAGCTCCAGGGCAAAGGAGCACTTTTTGTCACAAGGGAAGCAATAGCATTTGCGATCACAAGGGATCAGATGTCCTTTAGTGATCACACCTTTCCCCAGATCATAGCACCTTGGAATTACTAAAATCTTCCGAACCCTAAGACTAGCCTTGAAAATAATAGCACCCCTCCTATACTCCACTCTCCAAGAGTGGGCTTTCAACCACTCTCCCATACATTTCCATTTCCTTTTTCTTCAGTGCTTGACATTGGTCATAAAGTTTAACATAATCAAAGGCAAGAAATATGCTTGAAAAATGAGCAAACAACAAAAAAAGAAACTTGATTCTAAAAAGCTGTCATGGTAACAGGGAAGAACAAGACACAAATCAAAAGGAGATAGCAATGTCAAAACAGATATAAACAAAGCCTCAAAGCAAAATAGGTGAACTAGACACAGGCCCAACATTCTTTAAAGAGCTAAAAAATGATTTAAAAAATCAAATAAGATGGATAAAGGGAAAGTAGAAATGAGAGCAATACATGAAAATTATGAAAAGACAATAAAATCTTGGTAAAAGTGTTACAAGGGAATCACTTTAAAAGACTGATATATATTAATTTAAGGTCGCCAAGGAATCAGCTATGTAATTCCTAAATGAAAAACTCAAGTCAGCCGTCAGCCTTTTTTGGAGTTTAATTACAATAGGAGCAAGAAAGGAATTAGAGATATATATAGAGAGAGAAAGGGGAGAGAAGGGAATAGGGCTTAAATACCCCTTCTGTTTAGGCTGGGCCAAAAGGCCCAAGCCCTTAGATAGCTGGAGCAAAGAAAAGAGATCAGTCCCTATTACTCACGTGTCCAAAATGGAGAAACAGTCTCAGAGGCCCCCACCTTCAGCTTCCTTCAGAGCAAGCTTCCTCAGAGCCCAGGAACCACACCGCTCAAAAACTCAACCCCTCTCCCTCGAGTCTCCAGACCCTCCTATCTTTAAGGAAACCATCCAAGTTGCCTCCCCTCAGTCCTCACATCTACCAATCACTCTTCATCAATTTCCCTGTCAATGGAGGCTCTTGCTTAACCCAGGACCGCCCAGAGGTTTCTGGCTTTTGCACATGTCTGTTGAAGGTCATATTTTTCAAATGATTAAATCTTTACTCCTTTGTTACAGCCCTTTCTAAATCCTGTTAACTTGAGTATGGTAGAGATTGGAATAATTAAATTTTGATCTAGGCTGCAGCCCTTACTCAATCCTATTAGGACTGAATAGGGTGGAGTATCTCCATTGTATCAATTCTAAAATCAATCAAGACTCAAAGAAATTCCTGTTCTATGCTTAAGCATAGGTCAAAGTCCTTTCCATTGTTCAGCAAAGGGTTTCTGTCCTAAAGTAATCTTAAGAAGGGAAGAGAAGGAACCTCCCATGCCAATGGAGTTCCCATTCCAATAGACTATCAGTAAGAAATTTTCCAAGTATGAAATATCCCAATGGTGAAATTTTCAACAATTATAAGTCTAAGGAAATTTGAGGTTTACAAAAGGCAAAAAAAATATTGAAGAAAATTACACTTTGAAAAAGAATTGGCCATACGGTAAAAGGAGGTACAAAACCTCACTGATAAAAATTCATAAAAAAGCTGGCCAACATGGGGAGTACAAAAACTCACTGAAGGAAATAATTTGTTAAAAATTAAGAATTGGGCAAGTGAAAGCTAGTGACTCCATGAGGCATTAAGAAACAATAAAACAAAATTAAAAGAATGGAAAAATAGAAGAAAATATGAAATATTTCATCAGAAAAACAACTGACCTGGAAAATAGATTGAGGAGAAGTAATTTGAGAATCACTGTACTGAGGTTGGTAACCGAAAGTGATTTTTTTTTAAAAGGGAGAAGGACTTTATCTGTATGAAAATGTTGATAGTTTGGTTTTTTGTGTGTGGGGACAAAGAGTTGGAAATTGAGGAGATGCCCATCATTTGTGGAATGGCTAAAGAAGTTGTGGTACATGATTGTGATGGAATACTATTGTGCTATATAATAAATTATGAGTAGGATGCTCTCAGAAAAATCTGGAAAGACATGAATTGATGCAAAGTGAAGTAGAACCAGGAGAACATTGTATATGGTAACAGTAATATTTTATGATGATCAACTGTGAATGACTTAGCTATTCTCAACTATACAAAAAACCAAGATAATTCCAAAGAACTTATGATGAAAAATTTTATCCACTTCCAGAAAAAAACTGATTGAGTCTGAGTACAGATTGAAGCATACCATTTTTAACTTTATTTTTTCCTGTTTTTTTTTGTCATTTTTTTACAATGACTAATACTGAAATATATTTTGTATGACCTCAAATATATAACCTATATGAAATTATTTGCCTTTTTTAAAAAGTCCTTACTTTTTAGTATCAGTTCTAACTCAGAAGAATGGCAATTGAGGTCACACAACTAGGAAGTGTCTGAAGTCAGATTTAATACCAGTGAATAAACACTGCACTACCTAGCTGCTCCTAATTACTTGCCTTCTCAATGGGGGGGGGGGGGGGAGGGAGGGAAGGGAGAAAATTTAAGGGAAAAAAATCAAAAATTTTAAAAACTATGTTAAAAATTGCTTTTGCATGTAATTGAAAAAATTTTTTAATTATTGGATACCTGAAAGCTATGATCAGAAATCATAGAAATTATATTTCAAAAAATTATAAAGAAAAACTGCCTTAATATCCTAGAACTAGAGGGTAAAATAGAAATGGAAAGAATCTGCCAATCACTTCCAGAGAGAGATCCCAAAATGAAAACTTCTAGGAATGTAAAGAAATCATTCAACTATCAAGGAACCACAGATGAGATCTCACAAGTAACATTATTAGAATGAAGGGCTTAGAATATGGTATTCTGGAAGACAAATGAGCTAGGATAAGAACCAAAAATAATTTACTCAATAAAACTCAGTATAATTCTTCAGAGAAAAAGAAATGGATATTCAATGAAATGGATGACTTTCAAGCATTCCTGGTGAAAATAACAGAGATGCATTGAAAATTCAACTTTCAAATACAAGGTGAAAGAGAAATATTTAAAAAAAATAAGCATGGAAGAGAAATCATAAGGGCCTCAATAGGGTTAAACTGTTTATATTCCTATATGGGAAGATAATAGATGTAACTGAAGAATTTCATTATTATTATTAGGGCAGTTAGAAGGTCTCTACATAGACCGAAGACACTGGAGTCATTTGATTATGTTGGAATGAGCTTTTAAACAATGGATGAATGAGAAAGAGGGATGCATTGGGAGAAGGAGGGAGGGAGAAGAATGAGAATAATTAACACATAAAAAAGAGATGCATAAGGAAAAGCTCTTACAATGGAGGGGGAACCTCACCTTAAAATTAGTTGCAAGGAGAAAGAATATGTACATACACATCTTCAGATGGGTATAGAAATCTATCTTAACTAACTAGTTGGAGAAGAGGATAAAAGAGAGGGGAATACAAGGGAGACAATGGTTAGAAGCAAAACACTATGAGGAGGAAGAAGGTAAAAAGAGAGAGGAAGGTAAACAGAAGAAAATAAGATAGAAATGCACAGTAAATAATCAGAACTCTGAATGTGTATGGGATGAGCTCATGTCTAAAACAGAAGCAGATAACAGAATGGGAGTAGAAAAGTCAGAATTTAACAATTTGGTGTTTTGTTTGTGTTTTTAAAAACCCTTACTTTCTCTCTGGATGGCTCAGTGGATTGAGAGCCACCCCATTGCCTAGCCCTTACCACTCTTCTGCCTTAGAACCAATATACAGTTATTTTAAAAAAAGAGAGAAAACTGATATTAAGTATCTATTCCAAAGCAGAATAGTAAGACCTAGGCAATTGGTGTTACGTGTCTTGCCCAGGATCACACAGCTAGAAAGTGTCTGAGATTTGAACCCAGAATCTCCCATTTCTAGGCCTATCTCACCCTATACCCTATACTCACCTAGCTGCCCCAAGACCTCTTGTAGAAGATACCACATGTTCTGAACCTTGGGGGGAGAGGGGAGGGAACAGGAATTCCAAGAGCTGGGGCAGCATTTGAGGCATGAGAGACAGCCTGTACAAAGTAGTTTTAGCCCAAATTACCCTATATGACTGAATCCTGGAATGAATGGAAGATAGAAGGTATAAAAAAAGACTAGAAAAATAGGAAGGACTTAGCAATTTGGGTTAAGCGATTTACCCAGGGTCACACATCTAGGAAGTCTCTGAGGCCAGATTTGAACCCAAGAACCTCCTACCCTGGCTCTACTAAGCCATCTAACTGACCCCAAAACTTTGTTGTTTATAAGAAACATTTAAAATAGAAATATGCACAGAGATTTAAAATAAGGGTCTAGAGCAGAATTTATACTTTAGCCGAAGTAAGAGAGGTAGGGGTAACATTAATTAAAAGATTAAATTGGGAAAACTACATCTTGCTAAAAGGTACTATAGACAATGAAGTAACATCAATACTAAACATATGCCTAGCATAGCATCCACATTCTTAAAAAGATAAATGAGTTTCAAGAGGAAGTTGACAATAAAACTTTACTAGTGGGGGACCTGAACTTTCCCCCTCTAAGAACTAGATAAATCTAACCATAAAATAAACAAGAAAGAAGTTAAGGAGATGAATAGAATTTTAGAAACGTTAGGTATGATAGACCTTTGGATAAAATTGAATGGGGACAGAAAGGTATTTGCTTTTTTTCTCAGCTTTATGTGGCACCTTCATGAAAATTAACCATAGATAAAGGCATAAAAAATTCACAAACAAATGCAGAAAAGCAGAAGTAGTAAATGTACCCCTTAAAGATCATAATGTAATAAAAATTACATTCAATAAAAGAATGTAGAAGCATAGATTAAAAATAAATAGGAATCAGTAGAATAGACTTGGGGTAAATGACCTCAGTAAGACAGTCTTTGACAAACCCAAAGACCCCAGCTTTTGGGACAAAAACCCAGTATTTGATAAAAACTGTTGGGAAAATTGGAAGACAGTGTGGGAGAGATTAGGTTTGGATCAACACCTCACACCCTACACCAAGATAAACTCAGAATGGGCGAATGACTTGAATATAAAGAAGGAAACTATAAGTAAATTAGGTGAACACAGAATAGTATACATGTCAGACCTTTGGGAAGGGAAAGATTTTAAAACCAAGCAAGACTCAGAAAGAGTCACAAAATGCAAAATAATTTTGACTACATCAAATTAAAAAGTTTTTGTACAAACAAAACCAATGTAACTAAAATTAGAAGGAAAGCAACAAATTGGGAAACAATCTTCATAACAAAAACCTCTGACAAAGGTCTAATTACTCAAATCTATAAAGAGCTAAACCAGTTGTACAAAAGTCAAGCCATTCTCCAATTGAAAAATGGGCAAGGGACATGAATAGGCAATTTTCAGTTAAAGAAATCAAGACTATTAATAAGCACATGAAAAAGTGTTCAAGATCTCTTATAATCAGAGAGATGCAAATCAAAACAACTTTGAGGTATCACCTCACACCTAGCAGATTGTTCAACATGACAGCAAAGGAAAGTAATGAATGCTGGAGGGGATGTGGCAAAGTAGGGACATTAATTCATTGCTGGTGGAGTTGTGAATTGATCCAACCATTCTGGAGGGCAATTTGGAACTATGCCCAAAGGGCGATGAAAGGCTTTCTGCCCTTTGATCCAGCCATAGCACTGCTGGGTTTGTACCCCAAAGAGATAATAAGGAAAAAGACCTGTACAACAATATTCATAGCTGTGCTCTTTGTGGTGGCCAAAAATTGGAAGATGAGGGGATGCCCTTCAGTTGGAGAATGGCTGAACAAATTGTGGTATATGTTGGTGATGGAATACTATTGTGCTAAAAGGAATAATAAAGTGGAGGAATTCAATGGAGACTGGAACAACCTCTAGGAAGTGATGCAGAGTGAGAGGAGCAGAACCAGGAGAACATTGTACACGGAGACTGACACATTGTGGTACAAGAGAACATAATGGACTTCTCCATTAATGGCTTTACAATGTCCCTGAACAACCTGCAGCGATCTACGAGAGAAAAAAAAAAACTATCCTCAAGCAGAGGACAAACTGAGGGAGTAAAAACACTGAGGAAAAGCAACTGCTTGACTACAGAGGTTGAGGGGACATGATCGAGGAGAGACGCTAAATGAGCACCCTACTACAAATACCAACAACAAGGAAATGGGTTCAGAGCAAGTACACATGTGATACCCAGACGAATCATGCGTCGGCTAGGGAAGGGGTGGGGGTGGGGAGGAAAAGAAAATGATCTGTTTCCAATGAACAATGTATGAAAACGACCAAATAAAATAATGTTTTAAAAACTAAAATAAACGAACAAATAAATGAATAAATGAATGAATGAATGAAAAAATAGGAGAGGGGGCAGCTTGGTGGCTCAGTGAATAGAGAGTCAAGCCTGGAGTCCCAGGTCCAAATCTGGCCTTGGACACTTCCTAGTTGTATGACCATGGGCAAATCATTTAACCCCCATTTCCTACCCCTTACTGCTTAAAACCAATAATAGTATTTATTCTAAGATGGAAGGTGGGAGTTTTTAAAAAAATTAATTGTCAATGAAGTAATCTTAAGGAATGAGTAAGAACAAGAACAAATAATAAAAACGATCATAATTTCATTAAAGTCAACAAATGAGACTACATACCAAAATTTTGGGGATATAGCCAAATCAATACTTAGAGGAAAATTATATGCCAATAAAACGGACAATCTAAATGAAATAGATGAATATTTATAAACATATGAATTGTCCAGAATATTTAAATAACTCTATCTTAGAAAAAAGAAATTGACCAAGCCATAAAGTAACTCTCAAAATCCTCAGCACCAGATGAATTGCAAAACTAATTCTACCAAACATTTTAGGAACAATTAGTCTGAATAACATTTAAACTATTTGAAAAAATGGGTTAAGGAGTCCTACTAAATTCCTTTTACAACACAAATATGGTACTGATACCGAAATAAGGAAGAAGAGAAACAGAAAGAAAACTATAGACCATTTTTCTTAATAAAATTCCATTCAAAAATTTTAAATAAAATACTAGCAAGGAGATTGCAACAATATGGCACAAAAATTTTACACCATGAGTTGGTGGGATTTATACCAGGAATGCAGGACTGGTTCAATATTAGGAAAACAATAAGCATGATTGACTATATCATTAACAAAAAGAATAAAGATCATATAATTACCTCAGTGGATATGTATGTCTGATACCACATTTGAAGTTAGGACTCCTTGTCTCCATGCCTGGCTTTCCACTGAGCAATCTAGCTGCTCCTCAAGCATAATTTTTAAACTTTTTTTTCTCTTTTATTTATTTGCTTGCATGTAATATGTAAATACATTTTGATGCCATATTGCTTGCCTTCTCAATGGATAGGGGAAGAGGTAGGAGGGAATTAGTATTCAAATTTTTTAAAAATGCTAAAAACAAATTTAAAACAAACCAGATAGATAAATTTATATTGAATGAATAAGACTTCCGCAAAATAACCTGGTGACAAACCTTCTGACTCTCAGGTGATTCTGCTTTACACTACCCATACCAATCTCATAAAAGTGGTTAATTATGTACCCCGATAAATATCATTCAAATTAGAATAGAGTAAACATTTAAAAGGAGTACAGAGTGCTAACAGATGAGAAAGGGAACTTCCACTTTCCAGGTGGGAGTGCCAGAGAAAGCTTTATAGGTTAGCCAGAACTATTGAATGAGTTTTTGTTTGTTTGTTTTTAAAACAATAATACAAATAGAAAAGAAAAAAAATTATGTTCAAGTCCATTTCTTTTTTCTTTTTTTTTAAACTCATACCTTCCATCTTGGAATCAATACTGTGTATTGGTTCCAAGGCAGAAGAGTGGTAAGGGCTAGGCAGGGGGTCAAGAGACTTGCCCAGGATCACAAAGCTGGGAAGTGTCTGATCCAGATTTGAACCTAGAACCTCCCATGTCTAGGCCTGGCTCTCAATCCACCAAGCCACCCAGCTCCCCCTTCAAGTCCATTTCTGCTATTGCTTTATTAATTTGTGTTTTTTTCTTCTGTTTCCTATTTAGGATACGATGGCAAAACGGAATACAGTAATAGGAACACCATTCTGGATGGCTCCAGAAGTCATCCAGGAAATTGGATATAACTGTGTGGCAGACATCTGGTCATTGGGAATCACTGCTATTGAAATGGCAGAAGGAAAACCCCCATATGCTGATATCCATCCCATGAGGGTGAGGATATTGAGGGAAAACTAATGAGATAGTTGCTAGTTGGTTCATAGTTTCATAGAGTGTTATATGTGGAGGGGACCCTAAAGCCAGATTCTCAAAACTATAAGTAAGCTTAAGAGAACATTTAATTTTTTTCCTTCATTTTACAGATACAGAGACTGAGATCTGGAGTAAATCATCCAAGTCACCTAATAAGTGACTAGAGGTGATCATTAGAGCCAAAGTGAAGTTGATGGAAAGGCAGGAGGGGGCCATGCCTTTGATTCTGAACTAGCACAGATGCCTAACTGGTTTCTGTGGAAAAGTCAGCTTTGATCCTTTAGATCTATTTAGATTTATCTTTTATACATTGTACCTTACTGTTAATTATTAAGCACACCAAAAGAGTAATTGATGTTAGTCAGTTTCCCTTTGGGCAGTATTTCTTTCTTTCTGGAGTATCTATGTCTTAAGTGTAGAGTTTTTCATAATTTGGTGTTTTGCACATGAGACATGAGAGGAGAAAGAAAGGAGAAGTGGTTTGTAATTACATGTGGAAATTTGATTCAAGACTAAATAATTTTTTTCACTTCTGGTGAAAGTTTTATTTTAGAAAAGTTGTAACTTTTCCTTTACTGGAAACTCATAGGATAACATTAATGTTTTTAATTTTAACTACAGTGTATAGCACCACTACTTCCAGCTGTGCTGTGTTGTAGTTAGTTCATGTATTTCAGATTGGTTTAAAAATGTTCAGCTGAATTCATTAATTCTTTCTGGGGCATGTGCTATCGAAGCCAACTTGAAATGTAACCAGCCCTTTACATTTTTGGTGTATGCCAACAGTTGTAGAATAATAAAATTCTGGAAGTGGAAGAGACCTTAGAGGCCATTTACACCAATCTTCATTTGATAAATGGAGAAACTCAAATTGGAAAGAGAAATGACTTGCCTAAAGCCACCAGTGAAGTTAGTAGTGCACTTGAGTGCTTTTCCATTCTTTCTCCCCTTCCCAGTCCCTCCCCCCCAACTTTTGGGCACTATCAGTTGTATCAGTCACTGGGGCAGGGTGAGAAGGTGCTCTGGGAATCCTCTGGGTATAGATAACCTTTGGAACTAGCTTCTGACTTTCAGAGGTCACCAGTAGTGACTACTAGGAGTCAGCCCACCTGAAATAAGCTACAAATAATGCTGACTGGGATAATAGAAGTTTCAGAAAGACATGCATATGGAAAAATCAGGAAATGACTCCCAATCTCATTGCTTTGAAATAGTTAGACTTGTATCAGTATCTAATGGGGCACATTAGTGGAAAGAATGAAATATTTTTTTCATTTATTCACTTTGATTTTATTGCCTGCTAGGTATAAAACCAAACCTCCCAAATAAATTAAAATTATCTGCATCCAACTCCTACAGTTCTTTCTCTGGAAGTGGTTAGCATTCTTTGTCATAAGTCCCTCAGAATCATTCTAGATCATTGTATCACTGAGAGTAGCTCAGTTGAGCATTGTGCCATATTGCTGTTCCTATGTACAATGTTCTTCCAGTTCTGCTATTTCATTTAACATCAGTTCACATAGGTCTTTCCAGGTTTTTCTCAAATCATCCTGCTCATCATTTCCTATAGCACAACACAGTATTCCATCACCATCATATACAGTTTGTTCAGCCATTCCCCAATTGAGGGACATCCCTTCCGTTTCCATTTCTTTGCCACTACAAAGCAGGCTCCGGTAAACCCACTAAGACTTATAATGAGGGATCACGTTTTTGTTTTTGAAAAACTTTGTTTCAGGCCATCTTCATGATTCCTACAAATCCCCCTCCCACTTTTCGAAAGCCAGAACTCTGGTCTGACAGCTTTGCTGATTTTGTGAAGCAGTGTCTGGTGAAGAGTCCTGAGCACCGGGCCACAGCTACTCAGCTTCTTCAGGTATGGAACTCACCTTGCAAGGATCCCTGGTGACAGATCAGAGCTTGTGCTGCTTATTTATCATAGTGGGGCAGTAGAGATACTTTAGGGTTGAGGTGGTTAGGTAAAGTCTTAAGTGATATTTTAAGAAGTTTAGAGTGTGTTGACTATGGAAGAAGGGAGCCATATAATTTTTTTTAAATTTTTACCTTCATCTTAAAATCAATACTGTGTATTGGCTCCAAGGCAGAAGAGTGATAAAGGCTAGACAGTGGGAGTTAAGTGACTTACCCAAGGGTACCCTTACCCTATTGACACCAATAGGAAGTTTCTGATGTCAGATTTGAACCCAGGACTTCCTGTCTGTAGGCCTGGCTTTCTATCCACTGAGCATCTCACTCCCCCTCGCCATTGTACCACCCCCCAATTCCCCAGTTAACTTTTTTAAGAGTAGCTCTTACTAGCCAAGTGACTGGTGGGCAAGCTGCCAACTCTCAAAGGCTTAAGAGGATGATAATTTGTTCACAAAGAACTTTCCTTATGACATTATGTGGATTATTATCCCCATTTTACAGATGAGGAAGCTGAGTCTCAGAGAGGATGGAATTTGTCCAAGATCACTGAGTAAGATAATAATAGCAGAGCTGGGATTTGTACCCTGCCATTTTCCCACAGACCACCCCAACTCATTGGTTATTTTGTGCTTATTTATGTGGAACATGTGACAGTTAATTGTAGACTCATAAGTGATGTTGATTTTATTTGTCTTTAGTCTATATCATACAAGTTGGAAAGTAAGTGAGCTGGAATAGAAATCATTTAATTCCTTAATGTTCCATACTTCATTATACAGTTTAACAAAATATCTCTTGCCTGAAAAAAGGTGAATTGTTAACTTGTCTGTATCCTTGTAACTCTTCAACTTATAGAAAGTTAGAAGTAAAAGGGACCTGTCAGTCACTGAAAGCAAGTCCCTTATTTTCTGGATGGGGAGACAGACCCAGAAAGAGGAAGTGACATACTAAGCGTCATAGGCCAGCTTGGAGCAGAGCCTGTACTGAAACCCAAATCTCCTGACTCCTAGTTAACTTACTTAAAGAAATATTTATTAAATGTGCTTTGTGCAGGGAAGTGTGCTGGTCACTGGGTATCCAAAGGTAGGAACTTAGAGTCTAATTGCACATGTATAGTGAATTTTTCTTTATTACCATTTGTTCTTCTTGTACAGTTGTTTTGTAAAATGTAGCTACTTTTATTTCAAGGATTGTTTATCCGTCTTATTACCATTCATGTGTTAAGTATTTTATTGTGCAGGGGGAGGCTAGGTGGCTCAGTGAAAAGAGAGCCAGACCCTAGAGATGAAAGGTCCTGGATTCAGATTTGGCCTTGGACACTTCCTAATTGTGTGACCCTGGGCAAATTACTTAACACTTATTGCCAACCCTTATTGCTCTTCTGCCTTTGAACCAGTACTTAGTATTGCTTCTGAGACAGAAGGAAAATGTTTAAAAAAAAATTATGTGCCTTCACTGCTACTCTTAGTTCTAAGAAGTCACACTTACCTAGTACTTAATAGTTTACAGATCACTTGCCTCACAATAATGCTGTGATTCCCATTTTACAGATGAAGACACTGTTTGTTTACAGAGGTTCGAGCGACTTGCCATAATTTCACATCTGCTAATCTTATGAGCCCAGGGTTGAATCTCTCTTTTCAGGGTCTGGTGTTGCTAATATGTGCCAGTCTGGGCAAAGTGAGGGCAATTCATAGTAACATAGGAAATGAGCATGAGCCAGCAGACTAGGTTGTCTTTTTGAGGAGACAAGAATATTAAGAACTCCTATTATGTGGGATTTCTGAGTTTACAAAGTACCGTCTTCACAACAGCCTTCTGATGGATGTTGTGCTGTTATGCTCTACAATTTATATTTGAGGAAACTGAGGTTCAGAGAAAGGAAATAACTTGAGACAAAGTCCCCCAAGCAATGTTAGGGGCAGAGCTGAAACTGAAACTGTGAGCTTGGTCTCCTGACTCCAAGGCTAAGGTTTCTGCCAAGATATACAAAGCAGTGTGTTAATCATGCAAAATGGTAATATACACTTTTCTCTATCCCAATATAGTATGTCATTAAGATTGGTTAGTGGCATAGAAGTTTAGGGCAGGGGGAGCTCATTGGCACCTGGAGCCTTTTCCTGAAGGTTAGATTTAACCTGAACTTTGAAGGATAGCTTGGATGGGGGCAGGAGGAATGGGTGTGAGGGGGCTTGACATTCAGGCAAAGAAGCTGTTGAGCCAAGGTAGATGCTCCTCTCTCTAGGGCTGCCCAGTGAGCAGAGCTCAGTGTCCTCTACAGCATGATATTTATGGTGTGCTTCTCCATTGGTTTATGATTTTGTTTTGTTTTGTTTTTCAAGCATCCATTTGTTAAGAGTGCAAAAGGAGTGTCTATTCTACGTGACTTGATTAATGAAGCCATGGATGTGAAACTAAAACGCCAAGAAGCACAGCAACGAGAGCTGGATCAGGATGATGATGACAACTCTGTGAGTGGCAGAAGGCCCCAGACCTCCAGGCTCTATAGTTAGGCTCTCTAAGATTTGACTTTAGAATGGAGAGGGACTTTTGACAGATGGCTTCTCTTTGGTCTGAGGCCGCAGTTTGGCTTCATTCCTTCCTCAGCCTATGCATCCTGAATTGTTACTGTGGAAAACCTTGGTCTCTTGGTCTCCTGAGGTGCTTCTGCTTTAGCTGTCTTGTCACAATGACAACTAGAAAGGGAACTTCAATTATAGAAGATAATTCAACCTTAGAGAGCATCTAGTCCAGTGGTTCTTTTAAGACTCCAGATCCTTTATCCTTTCAAAAATTATGAAGGATCTCCAGATTGCTTTTATTTATATGAATTAAAACTATCAGTATTTACTGAATTAGAAATGAAAATAGGTAAAATTTTAAAGTACTTAAGCCCACTATATATGAACATAAATAACATTTTTTGGTGAAAAATAACTTCTGACAAAAAATTTTTCATAAGAGTGGTATTGTTTTATATATCTTTGCATATCTCATTATTGTCTGGCTTAATATAAGACTGCTGGATCCTCATATCTGCTACTGCATACTATCAGTTTTACTATGTTGCTCTGATTGAAGTAGGTGAAGAAAATCTGACCACATCCAAATGCAGTTGGGGGAAAAAAAGGAGTATTTTAATAGGTAAATAAAGTCTTAGTATTCTCTCAGATTCCCTAATAGGATCTTGGAAGCCCCCAGGGATTCTTGGAGCACACTTGGAGAACCTACCTACCTTGTTCAACTCCTTCATTTAGGAGAGGAGGAAACTGAGGTCCAGAGAAGTGAAGTGATTTTTCCCAGGGTTGATAGTAGAGGACCTGACAGATCAGGTCTCCTGGTTCCCATTTCAGTGTTCTCTAGACTACTTTTATTTAGTGGAAAGAAGGAATGGTCCAGATCTGTGATTTCATCAGTGAGAACTTTCAGTGTGGAGCCTCTCCTTGCATGCAGACCAGCAACTTGTCTGCAGCTTAATTTTAGAGTAACCTAGGGCACAGGGTGGTGATGTGAACTCATGTCCTAACTTCAAGGACAATATCTACTATGGTGTACTACTTCTCTTTCTATTAGGCCATATTTAGAATTGCAGAAGAAAGACATACCTCAGAAATTGTGAGTGTTTGTTGATTTTTGAGAGTGTATCCTAGGCAATCTGGATGCCAACAGCTCAAAACTTCTGAGGTAAAACTGGAAATAAAGGTGAATTCCTCACACCAAAGGGCCCTGAATCTTCCCATACTAATCTTGGTATAGTGGAAAGAGCATTACATCTGGAGTCAAAGATCTGGGATTAGTTAGTTTGAAGTTATGGCTCCAACACTTCCTCTGTGCCCTTAACTAAGCAAAGTAACTTAAACCTCAGTTTCCTTATCTGTGCAATGAAAAGATTGAATTAGATGACATCTAATGTCCCTTCCACCTCTATATCTGTGATCCAATTGTCTTAAGTCCTGAGAGTCCTTCTGTGTTCTGGCATTTTTCTTAGTACCTGAATGAATGATGTCAGACCTCTCTTAACTAGCCACAACACTCATTTGGAAAACTGCTTTCTATGGCCCTCCTTCATACCCCCTTGAGGAGCCCCTTCCTTATGCCTTTCTCCTTGGGAAGAGCCTAAGGACTTCTACCTCTTCTAGCCCTCTTCCTTTATTGCTGGTTGGGAAGAATTTCAAAGACGGTCTAGTTCAATCCTTACTTAAACTGTAAATCTCTTCTATGACATTCCAACAACTTGTCATCCCATTCTGTACTGAAAGATTTCCCTTGACATTATCCCATTGGCTTTGTGACCTGGTGGTTGTTCCTAGTAAGAGGAATATTTAAAGAGCAGAAGATCATGTTTCTTGCCTTTCAGACAAGAATTACCTATATGACACTGGTAATAAGGTGAACAAGCCACCTAATTTCTTTGGACCTCAGTTTCCTTATCAGGTGTTCTCTGGCACTAATATTCTGTTTTCTAAAACCAGTGAAGGATTGTTGAGTTTAGAGTTGAAGGAGACTTGTTTCATCCCCAATCTCATTCCTCTGTGTTATTTTACAAATGAGGAAACTGAGGCTCAAATAATGACCTCTGTTAAAGTACCCTTTCAAGCCTTTGTCTGCTGCCCCCTTGTGGTTAAACAAATTTTTTAAGCTTTATATATATGTGTATATATTTAACCTATTTATTGTTTAGGAAATAATTACTTGGTATTTGTTTTTCCTTTACTTAATAATATTGATAATGATAATTATAGCAGCTAACATTTATGTAGCCTTTACTATGTGCAAGGCATTGCTAAGCACTTTATAATTCTCTCATTTGATCCTCACAACAGCCTTGAGAGGTAGGTCCTATTATCGTCATTTTTCAGTTGAGGAAACTGAAGCAAACAGAGATTAAGTGACTTACTCAAGGACACAGAGATAGTAAGTGTCTGTGGCTTAACCTCAAATCTATTTAAACTCAAGTCCTCCCTATTCTAGGCCTCTATCCACTGTACTATCTCACTGCCCTATATTAAGCATTATATACTCTGTATTCTGTAACTAGTGGAGAAATGTAAGATTTAGAACTGAAAGGGATCTGAGACATCATTTATTCCATCTCTAACCTCATTCTCTGATATTTTATAAATGAGAAAACTGAGACCCAAATAGACTAAGGGATTTAGCTAGATTTATTTACTTTTTAAAGTTCTCTTATAAGTCATCAGGATGTGGAGGTGACTGAGCTCTTGAAGGCTATCCATCCATTATGCATAAGCCTCAGTAGGTTCTACTAAGCTAAAAATGCTTCTTGTATAGACCCCAAGAATAATTATGACTGTCATGCAAGGTCCAAAAGACCCTTCACCATGTTGACTGTAGTTATGTTATGGCCATAAGAACTTCCAGAGCCACCAAGCCTTAGAAGGTTTGTAGCCTGTTTAAGTGGAATACTCATACTAACTAAATAACAGGTTCCTGAAAAATTATTATCAAATTTTAGAGTTGACAGTACCTTTAAGATCCTGCAGTCCAAAGCCTTCATTTTAGTGAAGACTCATAAGGCCCAGAGAGAGAAAAAAGACTCCTTTCTCTGAGGTGACATGTTGAGTTGGGATTAGAATCCTGGTTTTCTGCATCTCAGTCATACTCATTTTATTATACTATATCTGAATGAGATAAAAATGTCTGTACCACAAAGTTAAATGTCTTTTAACTGGCATCATTTTGCATTACTCTTCTTAGACAGTTTTGAGAGCTCAGTTATGATTGATTGTAATGTAAATCAGCTTTTTTCTGGGCATTGCCCTCTTGCAGGAGGAGGATGAAACTGACTCAGGTACAATGGTCCGTGCTGTTGGAGATGAGACTGGCACAGTACGAGCTGCCAGTACCCTAAGTGATGGAGCCAATACCATGATAGAACATGAGGATACTTTGCCATCACAGCTGGGCACAATGGTGATCAACACAGAAGAGGAGGAGGAGGAAGGGACTATGAAAAGTGAGTGGGTGATCGACAAACTAACTGTTAAAACCAGCTGTGTGAGTGCTTCAGCAAAGAGCTCTTCATCTAATATATTGCTGGTTGCTTGTCTTTCTTCTTTTTTGCACCTTGGAGGGTGAAAAAGGGTGATGAGATCCTTCATCATATATTAATTCATGGCTCCTTCCCATAGTCTCTCCTATCCTCTCTTAACGATATTGCTTTTACTTCCTTCTTTTTCATAAACTTAATGGAATGTTAGAAGTAGAATGAATATGAAAATAGTACAGCCAACCCCTTTGTTTTACAGATGAAGTACTTGAAATCCAGAGAGAGTAGGTGGTATGTCTGTGTTTGCACAGAAAGGGGCTTAACTGGGATTAAAATCCAAGTTCCCTGATTTGAAGTCTTTTTCTTTTTTTATTGCCATGCTATCTCTTACTAGTAGGGGTTCTTAACCTTTTTTTCTGTTGTCAACTTCTTTGGCATTCTGGAAAATAGTCCATAAACCCCTTCTCAGAATAACATTTTTAAGTGCACAAAATAAAATATATAGGCTTGTAAAGTAGTCCAATTGTCAAACCAGTTTTCACAGTATTGTTTTTTTAAGCTCATGGATCCCAGATTAAAACCTGCTGCACTAAGGTAATATTTGGATCATTGTACTTTCTTTGAAGAGTATAATGATCTGGGACCAGTAGAGGGAGCTCTTTAATAAATTTAGAGTTTTAAGTAACCTTTTTTATTATTGTAATTAAATGATGTAACATTGGTACTACTGTAGGAACATAGCCTTTATTTATCTTTATTTTATTTTATTTTATTTTATTTTGGAACATATTCTTTAAAACAAACAATTGTATTTTATAACTGTGACAATTCTAAGATAATACTTTTATCTTGTTCCAGGAGGACATTAGATAACTTCCATCAGGAAATCTAGCCAAGAATGTGAGAAAATCCTTAAACTTTTTTTTTTAAACCCTTACTTTCTGTGTTGATAACAACTCTAAGAGAGAAGGGCAAGGACTAGGCAAATGGGATTAAGTGACTTGCCCAGGGTTACACCATGAGGAAGTATCTGAGGTCAGGTTTGAATTAAGGACCCCCCCAGTTCTAGGCCTAGAACAATTCACTATGCTACCTAGCTGCCCCTTCCTAAAACTTTCTTAGTAGCAGTATATAAATATAGCTCATAGTTTCTTAGAGAATCACTTTACAATCTGCAGTTTTATAACTTTAATCAAATTGCCCCCAACCCTTAATTTACTTGATAATGAAATGTTTATTGAATTGGATGGAATGACTCAAACTTTCTTGTGTTGTATTTGTGGTGTTTGGAGGAATCATATAATGTCAGATCAGGAAGATGCCTTAGAACCGTTGTGATGAAGTTGTGGTATGCATGCCAGAGGGGACTGCTCCGTTCCCCCTCTCCACCATGCCTTAGGACAGTTTTCACATGCTCTGTCCCTCTGTTCAGCACCCCAGTAGGAGCATTTCCTCCTTCCACTGCCTGGGGTAATGCTGGGGGCTCACAGGCAGTATGAGGTTGCAGTTTGGGCATGCGATCTCAAAAAAGTTCACCAGCGCTGCCTTAGGCCATAGAACATAATCATAACTGGAAGGTACCAGACTCACTATAGAATCATAAAAAGAAAATCATTTTAAGCATACCCACACACGTTACTTTAAGGTGTCACCTTATAGCAACCTTGTGAGGTAGGTAGGTAGTATAAGTAATGTGACTCATTTTTATAGATGAGGAACCTGAAGTTCATAGAAGTTCAGTAATTTGCCCTAGGTTGCAGAGCTTATAAATACTAGACCCCAGATTCAGTACCAGAACTTTCACTACAGGACCATTCTCCTACATAGTGTGCCAAACTGCAAGAGATATTAAATATAATCTAGTTCCACTCCCTTGTTTTACATATTGGGGAAAATGAGGTCCAGAGGAGGAAGTGACAGATCAAATGCTGAAACTAGCATTTGAACCCCAGTCTTTTGACAATTCAGCCTTCTTTCTGTTGTACTATTAGTACTATTATTTTTCCTTGTCTCTTCTAAGGATTTTCAGACACTCAAGGGGAATTGAACTTCTCAAAGCTACTATGGTGTTTGTTATTTAATTTCACAGAGGAGACAGTGTGATTTATCCAAGGGCACAGACAGAAATAAAGCCAAGAATAGCTTCAATTATCCTATCTTGTGTCATTTTAACAACTGTCTTTGCTTTACCTAAACCAGTCATATATCCAGGGTTGGTAGCCTGTGGCCTGCCAGCTAAAATTGACAAACACTGATTGCCACCACTATATTCCCTTCCCTACCTCAGTTGAAAAATGCCTCCTAGAAAGACATTGACAGTCTCTTTTTATGAGAGTCTTGGCTCATATACTCCGCTATCTACCATTTTCCTAGGCTTTTTTGAATTAGTTTTAGTGAGATAAAATAAGTGGGTAATTTAACTCTTCTCTACCCCCTTCTCTCTTTGTAGGTATGTCTGTCTCTCCCCTCACCATCCTCCCTTCCCAGCTATGGATCATGGGGATTAGAGGATCTCTGTTCTAACCTGTAACTGATTAGTTGTTCCATCCCTAATAAGTGATATCAAGGATTAAGTAGCAACAAGTTTACTCTCTCCTGTAGCAGCCCATTCCACCATTGAAAAGGGACCTTTCTCTTTTACCATTTCTACAGCCATAGGTTCTTGATTATTCAGCTCCCTCAAAAGGTGCATCATTAAACTCTCTATTCATTGTTTCAGGGCCAAGTGTCATTGAAAACAGGTTACTACATTTCATATTCCCTTACTCCCCTCTCTCTTAGACTCACACATACTCATTTGTGTGATGGCCCTTGATACTTGCTAATGTACTACTTTGCCACTGATCTCTTGTCACTTTAAAGTTATATGCTTGCTTCAGTGGTCTTTTTCCATTGTGTCTTCATGACATAGAAATTACCCTAGTTTATTGAAGGCTAAGCCAAAAGGGGCAAACTGGAAAAGCTTTAAATAGTGGCCTGGTAGTATTCAGTGTATTTGCCCTCTAGAGACCAGACTAAGAAGAGGTTCTCATGAAATCATAGTTTTAGAGCTTGAAGGGACTTTAGAAGACATCAAATCCAGCGTCTTCATTTTACAAAGGAGAAAACTGAAGCTGAGAGACTTGCCTTGTGTTTCATGACTAACATGTTTGAGGCAAGATTTATCCAACTTCCCTGTCTATTGTGCCACCTCCAAACACATAAGTTAATTCTTTAGCCATGGCAAATTATGAAATATGGAGGAGTTTCAGTACATTTTGGTCAATTGAGTACTCATATCAGTGAAATCAGATCTTTCAAAGAATCAAAGTATGCAATTCCTCTAAACTGGAACTTCTCTAAGGACAGAAATTATAATTTATTTTTTTCTCTTTAGAATTATTGCTACATTAATCTATTTTAAAATGGTAATTTGGAACATAACAATGCGTCTAATTCAGGACAACTCAGAGGCATGTTTTAGGTATCAGTATTAATGCTTTAAGATAAAAAAAGTTAGGCATGTTTATAGTTTCACAGAAAGTACTGACTAATAAAAGACAGCTATTGTTGATGTGTAGTTTCATTGTATTGAAACCAAAGGCACAGATCCTGTTGAAATTTCTTTATTTCAACACTATTCATCAGATACTGAATTCTTTGCTGCATAGGACAGGAATTCTTGACCAATGGCCCATTTTTTTTCTTACTGCAGTTGTTTGAAGAGGGTTGTTGTAACACTACTTCCCTTGTGTGTTATCATATTTTCTCCAGCTCACAAAGAGGTTATAGCATTTGCAAGTAATTAGGACATAAAGTACTACTGGTATTTTAACACTTTCTTCACCACAATACCATTACTGTACTGTTTTTAATTTCTTTGATTCTCATGAAATCTTAGAACTGAAAGGAATGTCAGGCCATCTTGCCCAACCTCTACTGTTAGCAGGAATTCCCTTTACACTGATTCTGGCAAATCCAACCTTTGCTTGAATACTTCCAGTGATGAGAAATTTAGTTCTCAAGGAGATAGCTGATCCCATTACTGGGCTCTCAAATAGAGAATTCTTTCTTAGATTTAACTAATAACTGCCTCCCTCTACCATGTTTCAGTGAGTTCTAGTTCTACACCTTGGACCAACATAGTAAGTCTAAATCTATCTTCTGTGTGCTTCCTTTTCAAGAATGATATATTTATGGTATTAAAATTTTACAGCTGGAGATTTGTTAGAGATTATCTAATCACTCTCTCATTTTACAGGTGTGGAAACTTGGTCCCAGAGAGCTTGTGATCAACCAAGGTCACCTAGATACTAAAGTAGTAGAATGAAAATTCAAACTCAGGTCCTCTGATTTCCCAATCTAGCACTTTTTTCACTATTAAATGCTACTTCTCAAGGATTGTGGAAGGAAATTTTTTATAAGCTTTAAATTTGACATGAGTAATAATTTTTATTGTTAATATTTTTTCAAGACTGCAGTCATGTATGTTTCTTTCCTTTGAGTTATTTTTTGCCCAAAATAAATGGAACAGCAGTATGTTGTGGAGGAAAAAGTATTAGACTGTGAGTCAGAAAGCCTGGGTTTTAGTTATGGCTCTGACACATATTAATGGTGAACCTCAGTTTCTTCATCCGAAAATATTTGTATTACTCAGAATGCCTTAGGAGAAAAGTGCCTTATGTAAAGTGCTGGATAAATGCTAAGTTAGTATTCTTATCATTCGCAGTTCCTTGAAAGGATTTTCATGGCATGTTTTATACAATTATCAAAGTAGCACTTGCTACCATAATCTCTTTTTTTGCCCCCAAGGGGCATTAGTACCTTGAGTATTTTTTTGACGAGCACCACTTAAGTTATATTGTTGTGTAGTCAATTTGTTTGAGTTATCATTTTCCCAATATCTATTCCTATAGTTATTCCTAAAGTTGTGGTTTCCATTATCCTTATTATAGTTATTTCTATAATTATCACTTCTGTGGTTGTTATTAAACTGCATATTCCTTCTGAGTAAAGTTCTACACTCTACCATTCTGTGGCCCTTCTACTCACAGAACTGGCAGGTAATGGATCAATAATTAGATTCCTGGAGAGGGGCAAGTACCATTGGTTGAGTATCATGCCCACTTTCCATTTTAGCCATCTTATCTTTTAAACATCTCAATTCTTTCTTTATTTCCTCCATGAGATCATTATTTTCTTCTTCCTTTTCTTTGTTTCCCTTTGAAACATATAGAGCTGTTTTCCTCAACTCTTCAAGGTCCATCTCTGGCCATCTTGGGCAATGTGTTCTAAGATAATCTCTAATCACTTTGCATGAGTTATAACTTGTCTTATGCAATTTTCTTTATATAGGTCAAAATCCAAGTAGCTACCCCCAAACTCAATTATTCTGTCCATGAATCTAGAGGGTGTCTCTTCCTCATTTTGCTTAATTCTTTCAAATTCTATCCACTTATCTGTACTGTCTGCACATTCTCTCATTGCTGTTAAGATGGCCTCACTACAACAGTATAGTTGTAGATAATCCTTAGAGTTGTTATAGTCCCATTTGGGATTCTGAGATGGCCAGTGTGCTGCATTGCACCCCCAGGTTTTGTTGACATGAGCAATTATTTTATTTTTCTCATGTTCAGTTAAAAAAGCCTGTAGCAATTTTTCAATGTCCTTGTAAGATGGATTATACTGAAAAAATATGTCTGTCTTTTTTGTTACATGAAAGAGATATTGTTCATATGTGGGAATATTTAGTGTAAATTCATTTATTTTGGGGGGAGTAAACAGTATATTGTGCCTTAAAGTCATCACATCCCCGTTCTGTCCAATTTAAGGCACTTCTCTTAGAGGAAACAGGCCTCTAATTGAATTTGGTACCTGTGGGTCAGTTTGACTAAGATGAGTTTCTTTAGAAGGACGAGATTTCCTTTGGGCTGGAATTGGTTTTTGTGTAGGAAAAGGAACATGAGAAACTGGGATTTCAGGAGAAGGGTCTTGGGGATTAAATTCAGCCAAGATTTGCAGACCATGAGAGAACCAGTTTGTTAGCTGAGCTATAGGGAAGGTGTTTTCCATCTCTATTTTGTGGAAGGAAATTTCCTCATTTAGAGGTTCAGAAACGGATCTGTCAGATTCAGACCTGTTTTTGGTGGGGTGGATGTTTGCCAATTGATCCTGTAAGAAACATTTTAATTTATCCAATTGGGCTTGCATGTTCTCCTGCATTTTAGCCTCAAATTTTTTTCATATTTTTCTGTGTTTTATCTTTGTATTTTTGCATAATTTTTTGTATTTTAGCTTTGGAATTTTACGTGTTTTTCTGAATTTCAGCTTCAAATAATTTTTTCATGTTAGCATCTCTAAACAGTGCTGAGGAGTACAAAAATGAAATTACCTAATAATATACAAAATTGGAGGTATGCTGAATTCCTCAATGTCCCTAATTCTTCAACCACAATATAAATGTTGAAGAATGTAGTATTCATTTTTATATATATGTTTTGTAATTATTTTCCTAGCGGGCTTCACAAAACACATGGGGAGCAGGACAAGGCCAAAACTCTCTCCAGATCTCCCTCACTTTTAATTAAGAGTAATCTAGGCAGTATTGTCAGTGAAGGTTGCCTAAAAACAAAATAGCTGTGTTCAATTCAAATTAAGGAAAAATGAGAGAAATAAAAATGTTTTACACTCACCTGCTCTCACAGCTGTATTTCAAACTGTTTAAAGGCTGACTTGAGTAAGTAATAAAGAAAGAAAGGAAAGATATTTCACAGAAATTTGAGGGTCCTGGTCACAACCTTCATGGATTAGCCAGATTGTAAAGATAATCTTAGGGTTGTGACTTAAAATCTTGATTTAATTGGTCACCAAGGGAAATCTCAAATAAAATACCCAAGTCAGTCTGGAAATTTATGGTAATTTAATTAATATAGAAGGAAGGAATTTAAGGAGAAGGAGGGAAAAGGATATAGGATTTCTCCTGCCTGTCCTGTCCCAGGGGGAGTTTAAAATCCCTGCTTCTAGGTCTCTGAAGATTAGAGGCTTCTAAGAGGATAAATTTGGAAAGTAAAGGAGGAAAACTCAGCCAGAAACTCACCATCAAACTGGACAGTAGCTTGTAGCCACGCTAAGATGCTGAAAGTCCCAGCACACCTGCCACCAGCTAACTCTCTGCTGCCAGAAAGGTGCCCAAGAAAGGAAGTGAGCCAAATATATAGACCTTTCACTCTTGTGTCTCCTCCTCTAAATGCCCCTATCTTTTAGAGTTCTCATCTTCTTTGATTAGATTATATCTTTAGAATTACTTAACACTTCTTTGTTAAGTTCACCTTTTGTGAATTGCCTAACTTTTTTGTGACTAATTTGACCTTTATAGTTACTTAACACTTTTTTGTATTAAGATCTTAAAATAGACTTAACAAAGTTCTAGATTCACTATAAGGTAAGAGTTAAGTACCTTCATTGTTCAATCAGGAGATTACAACTTTATCTTCCCCTAAAGTATGGTCTAAGTAGGGTGGAGCAATTTAATTCACAATCCCCCCTGATTTTGTTAGACTAAGTATCTTCATTGTTAAAATCAGGAAATAGCTAAATCCAATCTTCACAGTTCTTATAAGATATTCAAGTGACTGGTGCAGACCCATGTAAAACTTAAACTGACATATATCTTAATAAAATTCAGAAAGGCAATAGAAGGTAGGAGCTGGAACTCACTATGAATTTACATCCTCTCTCAGTTTTCATGCAGTTATTTATGAAAAAGAATTTATTTTGGAACAGCTAGGGTGGCACAGTAGATAGAGCACCAGGTTGGAGTCAGGAGGTCCTAGGTTCAAATATGACCTCAGACATTTCCTAGCTGTGTGACCTGGGCAAGTTATATGATGCCATTTGCCTAGCCCTTGTCCTTTTGTCTTAGAATTTTTACTAAGACAGAAAGTAAGGGTTTAAAAAAATTGATTTTTAAACTTGGAGAAAATTCCTTCATTTAGGACCATTCATTAATTACTGTAGTCTCTCATTCCTATTAAAAATATTGATATATTGATATTAAGAGAAGGACTTAGGTGAATTGATGATGACTACCTAGGAAGCTGTTCACTTCCCTTCTTGAGGTCAATGCGCAAAGAAGTCTTGGAGACCATGTTGTATGAAAATATTAACTATTTTTATTTATATATTGAGGTAAAGACTGAGAATCAAACAAGGTGGCCCTAACACTAAGGGAAGCTAGTTTTCCAACCCACAGAATTTAAGTTTCTCTTACGGGAAAGTCTTCTGTTCTTCAAGTATACTCTACCCAGCTCCCTGTTCTAGCTATTCCCACAAAAACCCTCACTGCTCTACCTGGTGTAACCCTCAGTCATTGATTTGATTATCTTTCTTAGAAGTTGTCTCCAATCTGCTAAGAGTGGACTCAAAATGGCTAAGTCCACCCACAGTGGGTCTGAGCCCTGAGGTAAAATCTCAGAGCCCACAGACAAGATTTCCAGGCAAAACCTTTCAGGTAAGTTGTTAAAATGCAGCAGGTAAAGTTAGATCTCCTTAGGGTGTATTTCAGTTTATTAGGAACTTCCAAACTTCTCCAAAACAGGTTAGATCAAGGTAGCCAACAAGAGCTCCTCCTCCTTCTCCTCAGCCTGGGACAGGAAGTGCCAGTTACACTCTCCTACACACTTCCTCCAGCTCTCTGTATTCCAGAATCCTTTACACCCATCTCTGCATAAGTTTTATCAGCCCTTTGGAAGGCAACTTCCAGCTTTCTTAACTTTACTTCTATCCAAAGTTCAACCCTTTATAATTCAATTCCTACACTGTTCACCTGTTAGTTAAGTTTTACTCCTCTCCCTTGATAAAAGTAGCAATCTATACATCTGAGCATCCGCCTCATATTATGGTTCCAGAGATGGAGAGGGACTTTACTTTAAAAGTATCTACTTCCTTCCACTCTCCTACTTTACAGAGGAAGAAACCAAGGCCAGAGTTGAAGATGCTTGCCTAAGATGATCTAGCATGAGAGCCTGGACTGAAACCCAGGCCTCTTGACTCCAAGTCTGATGCTGTTTCTACTATGTTATATGTTAGCCAAAAAAAGGCAAGGTAACTGTTTGCTAATTCGTTGACAATGTGCTAGATTTTTTGATAAATTTTTTGGCAGCAAAGTATCATAAGTGGGTTGGGGATGAGAAATGCTAGACAAGGAGAATCTGTTAAGCATCTTCTAATAGGAAAGAGCAGATTTTGGGCATGAAGTTTGAAACCATTATCTTATTCCTGCAAAATCCATTGCTTTTTTGGATTTTTTTTTTGTTACAGCAAGGCTGTCTTCGTTTCTTCTCTGAAAAATGAAACTCATAGTGATTTAGTGATTATTGAATGTTCTCTCTTCTGTGAGGGTTTTAAAAGAGTAGAGAATTTGACACTTGGTCTTTCTTCATAGTTACACAAATAACTCAAGGTCACCTTCCTAGTGAAGAGACTATATCCAAATTATATATGTAATTTTTTCTAATTTTATCCAGATGTTGAGCCTCATCTTATCTTTGAAAGCTGATGATATTCTCAGTCTTTATGGGAACAGCCAAAAAATCATGGGATCTTGGTGCCTGAAAATATATTTACAAGACTTTGCCAGGCCACATATTAGACTGTGAATTTCCAAAATTTCAATATGACTGGAACTAGAGTTTATAATCTGTATTTCCGGTACCTGGAGAGCTAAAAATCAATGTGGAACAATGTTTTCCAGGAGAGGGCAGTAGTGTAATAGTAAAGAAAAACAAAAAAGAAAAAGCCCAAGAAGGAATAGGATCATAGAATTTGGAGCTGGCCTGCCTGGACCCAGAGAATGTAATGCAGAATCTTCATTTTACAGACATAGAAATCAAAGCCCACAGAGGAGTAGAGATTTGCCTGAGATTGAACCCAATATTAGGTAGTAGAAGCAGGAATTAGACCTATGTCTCTCAGACTCCATGTCAAAAGTCTTTACCATTATACCATATGACCCCTCTAAGCAGGAAAGATAGGCATGATAAGTTAGAAATATTAGTTATAATTAATAATTAGTTTGGACTTTTTTGGCTATGTAATGCAGAGTAATAAAAGGGTTTTGAGAAGAGGGGTGACTGTAAGTTTTGTAGTATCTATTTTATCTAAATTTTATTGTCTTCCACTGGAGCCAAACCAGCTTTTTGTTGCATAGTAGATGCTTAATAAATGTTGATAAGTTGATTGAATGAACAGATCTGTGCATGATGAATCAATTTACCAGTATTTATTAAGTACCTACTATAGATCAGGCACAAATTTAAAAAAATGAAAGTGTTTGCCTTCAAGAAACTTCCTTTTCATCTTGAAAGATAATGTGAACACATACAATTAAATACAGAATTAATAAAACTAGTTTCCTGGGGATGGGGGATGGGGAAGGTAGAAGTGCTAGGGGATCAGGAAAGACTTCATTGGTACTAGACTGACTTTTAAATGAAATGAGTATTACTGAGAGGGAAGTAGGAAGGAAGTACATTTGGTGGGGAGTGGGAGAAATGGATAACAACAACCTGTATAGGGCCACAAACATATAAAATAGACTTGTGTGTAAGGAAAAGTAGAAAGGTCAGTTTGTTTAGACCAGAGAATATGTCTAATAAGCCTGGAAAAGAGGGTTGAGATTTGGTTGCAAAAGATTTTAAATGCAAAACAAGAGAGTTTGTATTTAATCCTAGAAATTTTCAAAAGAGAGTCACTGGAGCTTATTGACTAGGGATGTGTGCTGGTCAGACCTGTGCTATAGGAATACCAATTTGGTAGCTGTGTGGAAGATGTTGGGAAGAGGGAAAAGATTTTGAGACGAAGAGAGCAGTCAGAAGACTATTATAAGATAATATCGTAGTAATGTGGATAGCTTTAAGTAAGAACTTTACTTATATTCTCTTACTTGGTCCTTACAACAACTCTGGGAGGTAGGTACTATTATTATTATCCCCATTTTATAGACAAGGAAGCTTAGGCTAAGAGAGAAGGGTAAGTGACTTGTCTGGGATCACAATGATGGTAAGTGCTCATGCAGGATCTGAACTAAGGTCCTCTGACTCCAAGCCCAGTACTCTAAGATAATGTATGCTAGAGATGTTTTGGAAATAGAATTAATGAGATATAACAACTCATAGGCTAAATGTAGTGAAGGAGAGTGAATTGAGAATGACTCAGGATTTGAAACCTGGGTTCTAAGGAGGATTGAAATGTCTTCATAAAAATAGAGAAGTTCAGGAAAAAGTTAAGTTTGGGGAGAAAGACAATGATTTCTGTTTTGAAACACATTGAGTTTTGTGAGGCTTGTGGGATATCCATTTAGAAATACTAAGCTTTTGGAGATATGAAATTGAAACTTCTGAGAGATCCTACATCTAGAAATAGAGATCTGAGAGTTATCTGTAATTGATAAATATCATAAGAAAGAGTAACTTGTCATAAATGTGAATGTGAAGGATGATTGGAAGAGAGAGGCTAGATATCTAGCAAGAGAAGATTCTTCTTTACCAAAACTTCTGAGTTCTCTTAGACGTAGCAAATATGAACTGATAACACCTAGATTATTTAATATGAATCAGTAAATGCTTCTGGAATGAATGCCTGCTAAGTACATTAGGATACAAAAGAAATATAGAATCATAGAATAATAGAGCTGGAAGAAACCTTAGAGATCATCTAGTCCAGTCAATTAGAAATGAATTCCTATAGGCCACAGATGGACTTAGAAAACCAACATTTAACATTGTCTGTGTTATATTGTATTTTTATTTATTTTATTAAAGGCATCCCAATTATGTTTTAATCTGTTTGGGCTGTACTTAGTGGGCTTAAAAGTTTGACACCTTTGTTCTAGTCTAAATCTGTCATTGACAACTAGAATGAATATATTGTAAAGATTTTAAAGAATATACTAGGATTGTTCTCACATATTTTTTGTAAGTAATGCTTTGATTCAGCTCAGATGTTCCCACAATTGTAGTTATTCCATGAAATGTTAATATTTTGACACTTTCAGAAAAATCAAAGAGAACTTTTACTTAGAAATCAAGTACAGAATAGGTATTTTTAGGCCCCTGCTTCAATTTTTAAAAAATGTGATTCTTTCCTTGACCTCCCAGGAGAGCCTATAATTTTATATAAAAGTTGTGGTTTGTTTAGAGAAACAAACAGGAATATTTTTGGTGACTCGGCAGAGCTTTCTTTTTTTCCCTTTTTTTAATTTAGAATATTTTTCCGTGATTATATGATTCATGATCTCCCCTACCTCCCCCACTCTTTTCTCTCCCCTCCTGCAACTGATAAGTAGTTCCACTGAATTATACATGTATCATTGTTCAAAACCTATTTCCATGTTATTCATATTTGCAGTAGAGTGATCTTTTTAACATCAAAACCCTATCGAACTACATGATTGATCATATGTTTTTCTTCTGCATTTCTACTTCCACAGTTCTTCCTCTGGTTATGGTTAGCATTCTTTTTCCTAAGTTATTCTGGATTGTCCTGGGTCATTGCACTGCTGCTAGTAGAAAAGTCTATTACGTTTGATTGTGTCATAATGTAACAATCTCTGTGTACAATGTTCTCCTAGTTCATCTCCTTTCACTCTCTAGCAGAGCATTCAAAGAAAACACTGGCCTGGAAGTCAAGACCCCTGGGTTCTATTTGGTTCACTGCTGCTGACATAGAACAAGTTATATTTCCCTCCTTGGTACTTTATTGTCCCGCTTTCTAAATAGGAGGCACCTAAACTAGATGGCTTTTAAGTTCTTTTCCAGTTGTAACACTTTGTGTTCAAGGATCTTTCCAACTCTGACATTCTTTGAATATTCATGATGACACGTAGCAATTCTTTTGCAAAATATTCACATTAAGATGTATTGGTTCCACAGCAAAAGAGCAGTAAAGGCTAGGCAATGGGCATTAAATGGCTGCCCAGGGTCACACAGCTGGGAAGTGTTTGAGGTCAAATTTGAACCCAGGACCTCCCGGCTCTGGGCCTAGCTCTCATTCCATTGAGCCACCCAGCTGCCCCCAAGAAAATAACTCCTAATAGAGGTGTTAAGGATAATTCATAGAAAGGAGCAACTAAAGACAGAAAATCCAGTTAATATAACAGTTCAAATGAGTGGTAACAAGAGCCTAAACTGGAGTGGTAGCAGTAGGAATGGGAAGGAAGGGACAGGTGCTTAGAGGTAAGATAGATATGAAATTAAAATGCTTAAAGTTTAAAAGATGGCAATGAGTACTCCAAAGAAACTGTCCTGCAATAGTGGCCCTGCATTTATAACATAGATCATATTAATCCCCAAGCAAAAGCAAACAGCAAGCAAAAAAAGGAAACTTCTACCTCTCTATGCCATTTCCCAAATAAAATAAACAGAGGGCACAGCAGCAAATCACTTCAGACTGTCTATTGTCTTGGAGAGCTATGTTTTGAGACTTTTCGAAAATACCGTAATGCTAGGTTGCAAAGGAACAGGGTTCATTCATTGTACTGGAACACTTACTTTTTCTTCAAAGGTAGGATTATGCGACTCTTCTAAAAACATAACACCCATGTTTACTCCATCTTCCTCTGTAACATGAATTGCTTTTATTTCCTCTTCCTATCAGTCATAGCTAATATCTCCTTTCTCTGGGACACATCAGAAAAGATGCTATATCTTGAGGGCAAAAATTATATGCTGTTAAAATTAAATTAGTTTTTCTACTAAAAGTATTATATTTTATGAGGTTTATTAAAGATTATTAGAATTAAGAAATAAAGAAAACACAAAATAAGAAAGCACGTGCTTAGGGCATAGAGCCCATTCACAGCCACTCACATCTTGCCTGCGTGTGCTTAGAAGTGGAAGCAGAGAGCCCCAAAGTATGTGGAGAGTCAGTTTAAATACAAATTGTGTTCTGGGCCCAGGTGAGGACTCAGGTGAGATTTTAGGGAATTCTAGGAACTAGCAAGGACTTCTGGGGATTGAAGTCTGGGGTTCAAATCTCCATTTTTACAATACACCAATTGGCTTCTTGAGGGGGTCATTTAATGGCTTAAAATGACATTTTTCTGTATTTTAGTAGTGATGGATCCTATTCAGAACTAGCTATTAGCTCAGTGGAATTGGGACAAAAGACAAAGTCAGGGAATTTTTTACCCCAACTCCTATGTTCAACCTAATAGTACCTCTGACATCTCTAGCAAAGTACCTTTTGGCAACAAAATGTTGGAACAAGAATCCTATATATTACAGAGTTCTTGTCCCTGATTTGGATGAATTAGTTCTTGCTGAATACCATGGCTCTGTTTTTATGTTTTTGTAAACTCTTATCTTCCATCTGAGAGTCAATACTAAGTATTAACTTCAAGGCAGAAGAGAGGCTAGGCAATTGGGGTTAAGTGACTTGCTCAGAGTCATATAGCTAAAAAGTGGCTGAGGACAAATTTGAACCCAGGATCTCTCATCTCTAGGCCTGACTTTCTGTCCACTGAACCATTTAGCTGGTCCTGTAGCTCTGTTTTAATAAATAAATTATCATTAGGGCATGTTGAATCAATTATCACCAAGTCTAAACTAGAGTTAACCCCAGAGGTCATATAGTGCAATTGCTACCTGAATTGGAATCTCCTTTGTAATATCCTTAACAAGTAGTTATCTAGCCTCTATTTGAAACTTCTACTGTAAGGGGATCTACTACCTTATTCCATTCTTGGATAGCTTTTAAAACTGTTAAATTGCTTCAATTGATTTTTGTATGGGCACAACTTCTAGTTCACTTACCCTCCTTCCCCTTCATTGGAAATAATGATCTGACTGATATTAATATTCCCTCTAGTGTTATAATTTGAAAACTCCTCATTTTTGACCCATTCTTGGCAACTCTGGTTCATGTCCTCCCATAAATTCACTCCAGAGAGTCTACCCAAGAAGTTGGGGCCTTCCTTAAGTTCTCTCCATGTCTTGTGGCAGTACTTCATATACCAGTGGAGACCCTCTGGATTATTTCTTTTTCTTACCACACCTGCTCATCTTTTTGGATGGTACATTTCTTTGGCATCCTTTATACTACTTCTGCATTATAAATCCTTAAAAATAGAGTTTGCAATCTGTTCACACACTCAGTGTACTTTTCCATTGCCTTTTGAGGGAACCTCAAATTCACTTTCTTAGAGACTCTAAATAATTATTCTAGGACTCACAGCTTTAAAACATCATTGGAAAGATATAGGCATTAAAAAATGGGCCTTTGTTTCAAGAAGAAACTTGGGGCTGTTTGAAAAACTACACTTTCCCAGAATCAAACCAGCCTTTTCTCTTCCTCTTTTTTTTTTCTGGGCCCACCTCATGCTCCATTTGACAGATACTATAAATGGAGCATGAGGTGGGCCCAGAAAAAATACACAAATAGGAAAATGTGGAGAACTTCAATCTAAGTAGGGAATTGCTCTTTGACTTCAGTGATACTGACAGTGGCAGGCACCTCTGGCAAGCATATGGCTCCATTTTTTATGCTTTGCTTAATATTAAGAATCCTTATGTCATTGAACAAGGGATTATTTTTGTTATTTTAGAGGCAAGGAGGGGCACAATAGATGAAGTGCAGTATTTAGAGTCAGGAAGACCTGAGTTTGAGTTCTGCCTCAGACAGTTACTAGCTATGTAATAACAGGACAGATTATTTAACCTTATTTCATCTCTTTCAGGCTGCATCCTCATCTGTAATATGAGGACAGTAGTAGCATTTCACAGAGATGTGTTGAGAATCATATGAAATAACACATGTAAAGTACTTTGCCAACCTTAAAGCACCTTATAAATCCTAGCTAGCTATTAGTATCTCTTTGGAAGAATTATGTAATTTGGATGTACTGTTGGAAGAAGTAGCATTTTCCTTTACCAAGTCAAATACTTTTTTCAGCTTTTAATAGAATTTTTCCATTTTTCTATTGCAAATGTTGGCACATAATGAAATTATTTTTGTGGTGGGCTTTTTTTTGAAGATATTTAACATGAACATTGCAACATAAGGTGACGAAGTATTTCTTGTTGCCTTTGGATGCACAATGAAACCAAACCCTTTGCTTCTTAAGAGGAGAATGTTAGTTAACTTTCCATTTATTTCTAACTTCTTTTTGTTCTCTGGTTTCATTTATAGCAAAAATGTCAAGATTACTAACAATTCATTTCCCCTAGAAATATGTCCATTTATTGGTCATTGGACAAGGAATATCAGATTTAAAGTATCAACAGCTAAGTTAATATTTGTAGACAGTCTTAACACCTCTGAATTTGAGCACCCTCTGCTTTCAACCACTCTGACATCATTATTGATGAAAGTGGAAAAGGACTGCATAAGTCTGAGCACCATGTTTTATTTGTATTTATATTTGTTTCATTGATAATCATGCCCAAAGAATCACTAAACCTATTTTTTTTTTAATTTTGTAGCTTCTTTAAGAAGGTGACCAGTAAATTCTTTCTATTCTTTTCTTTGCCCTCTGGGTCTAAGATATCTGGGCAATTGTCCTTTATAATTTTTTGAAATATGACATCTACTTGTTTTTTTTGTTTTGTTTTGTTTTTGTTTCTGGCTGTTGAGTAGTCCAGTGATTCTTGTTATATTTCTTTCATCTATTTTCCAGGTCAGTTGTTTTTCCTAGAAGATATTTCACATTTTCTTCTATTTATTCTCTATCTTTTAACTTCATTTTATTATTTCTTGATGACTCATGGAATCATTTGCTTTCATTTAGTCCATTTTAATTTTTAAGGACTTGTTTTTTTAGTAATGTTTTGTACCTCATTTACAAAGCTATTAATCATCTTTTCATAGCTTTCTTTTACAATTTTTTCTTCTGCCATTTTTATTTGGCTTTTAAAATAGTTTATTTTTTGCTCTTTTTATCTCTCTTTAATTCTTCCAAAAATTCTTGTTGGACTTACATCCAGTTTTTTTGAGGCTTTGCTTATAGTTTTAAATTGATTATATTCTCCTGTGTTTGTGTTTCTGCTTCTCAATGACCACAGTAGCTCTTTATGACTGGGTTCTTTTTTTGTTAGCTTGTTTTTCCAGCCTACTTCTTGACTTCAGACTTTGTATAGGTATCAGGTTCTAAGGAGTCTATCTGACCTAAGCTTGTCTTTATGTTCTCCTGTTTTCACAACTCAGCCTTGGGTCATACAAATTTTCAGTGCTTCCAAACTAGTGTAATTTGGAAAGAGATTTGTTCATTTATCTCCTGGTTTGAAGCCTTCAAGTTCCTTATGCAAGTTTTGGGGCTATTGGATTGTGTACGGTTAAGTTTTAGTAGACTGTCACTAGACTTAGTCATCATTAGCCCAGGTTTCTACAGGTTCAGAATAATTGAATTGCTTGAATTCTCTTTTGTAAAGGGGTAGAAATGTAAGGGGGTAGTATAAAAAGTTGGACTGGATTATTAGGAGTAGGACCACCAGGAATTTAATCAAATTCTGAAAAGATTTATTTTAATAATTTATTTATAAAATATAGAAAGAGTGAAAGAAAGAAAATTAGAGAGAGGATAAGATATCTAGCCTACGCACTAAGTATTTTGCTCCGGCCCCTTGCTCAACCCAGGCAGGGCTAATTAGCCCTTAGCCAGAGGGGCCTAAATAGAGGGGATTACATAGCCAAACTCTGCTTTAAGAAATTAACTTTCATAGGTGATGCTGGGCTAGAGTAAAGACAGACTTGGGACCAACCAGAAGACTTCTAAAACAGATGTGAGATGATGGGGATAGATGCAGTGTTAGAGGAGTGAAAGAGTTGTACATGAGAGATGTTTTGAAGGTAGAATCAATAAGACTTGGCAGCACATTGGATAGGGGGGAGTGGGTGAGAGTGGGGAATAAAGGATAACATTATAGTTGTGCACCTCAGTAGCAATAGGGGAGGACCATTCCCTTAACAGTCTACATCTGGACTGTTTTAGAAGCCTTCTGGTTGGTCCCAAGTCTGTCTTTACTCTAGCTCAGCATCACCTATGAAAGTTAATATTCTTTAACTGAATTCCACATTGATCATTTTTTTAATTCAATCTTTCTCAGTTCAAAGATTAACTTGGAGTAGAGAAAAGTAAAATCACAGTTGCATTTTGACTCTTCTTCACTGCTCATTGTCATTGTTTTGTGCTAGACAAGTGGTACTAGCCCATCTTTGACCTTTTTGCTTTAATAAATACCCTTTTAGCATTGTTTACATCCATCAGCAGCTCCAACTTGTTCTTAATTTCAGTGTTCTTCTGAAGTTGCTTCCTCTTGGTTTCATTGCTTTTGGGTCTTTTAAAAAACATGTCTCCTGATGAGTCCACTGTGCATCTGTATCAGTCCCTTTAGACCCCTTCCTCTTTGTTTCCATCATTAGAATTGTTATAACAGATAACTTTCATTTTATGGTACTTTAAGATGTACAAAGCCCTATGTCATAAGAAGCCTGTTAGATTAGATAATTGCAAGTATTATTCCCATTTTACTAATGAGGAAATTGGGCCTCAGATATGTGAAATTCGTTACTCACAGTAACATCATATGGCTGATGTCAGAGCTACAAGCAAACCTATATTTCTTGAGTCTAAGTCCAGTACTGTTTTCCCCTAAACCTGTGTTGGCAAAGCTATAGCATGGAGTGGGGCTGCTTCCTCCCCTCCTCCATGTGTACCTGAGGACATTGCTCCCATCACCCATCCCTCTGCCCAGCAGCCCAATGGGAGCACTTCTTCCCTCCCCTGTCTCCGGTAAGGTGAGAGTTGTTGCAGTTTGGGCACTTGATGCCTAAAGGTTCATCATCACTGCCCTAAAGCATCTGTCTCGCAAGTGTTATTTAATGACATACTTTATAAGCTATTTCTTGTCTACTTTAGAGGGAGCTTGTGCTTAGCTTAAGGGTTTAGAGCTGCCATCATAGATTTTATGTACAGTCCAATAAGAAGATAAGATTCATACCCAGGTAGCTACAACATACCCGCAAAATGGCATGTACATTAGAGAGGTGTTAAAGAAAGCACTAGGAGAGCTGGGAAGGGAGTAGGTTGTTCTCCTAGAATAATAAAAAGCCTCCTATTTGAAATTAGAAGACATAGACTTGAGTTCATTCTATTAGTTGTCACTCAGTCCATTATTAGCTCTATAACTTAATCCCTTACTAGTTCTGTGACCTTAGGCAAATCACTTCTCATTTCTAAACCTTATCTATAAAATGGGGACAATCCTCAAACTTATCTGTAAAATAGAGACAGTACTTGTACAGATTTCAAAGGGATGTTTTGAGAATGGAATATAGATATATGTCTAATATCCTTTTTAAACAGAAAATGTTATTTAAAAAGCAAGTGATCATGATGAGTATATGTATTCAACATTGTTGTGACATTTCTCCCCTTAATTATGTCATTCTTGGATGACTAGCTTTAATTACAGGCTATATTTTTAGACCTTTCTTCTCTAGAATCTATTTTGTTATTTTGGGCTGAAGCAGGTTTGGTTACCATTTTATTCTGTTTTTAAAAGCTGAGTAAGAGACACCCCTGAGATTGGTATTTTAACTTATTCCAGCAGCATTTTTCCTCTGGTCTAGCCTTCCCTTCAGTTTGCGATTACATAAACCTAATTGGTAGTTTATTCTAGATTAGTAGAGATCATATATCACAACCCTCAGGAGACACAACTACCTTATAAGATTAGTGGTATCTGGAGCACACTTGTATTTTTTTTTTTAAGTTACTGCCAAGTCATAGAATCATTGAATTCCAGGCCATTGAATCATCGAATATCAGCGATAGAAGGAAATTTAGCTATCATATAATCCAACCCCCTCATGTTTTAGTTGAGAAAATTAAGACCCAGACAGTGACTTGCCCAAGGCCACAAAATGAGTTAGTGACAGAGCCTAGATTAGAAATAAAATCTCCTACCTTGGTATTGTTCTCTTTCTATTACATCTGGGCTTCTGGTGCCATTTGGAGCATACCTCATAGCCCATATGAGATTGAACTAAATAGAGCAGACCAGCATCTCCCTTCCCCTAAGTGTTTTTTTGAATTTCATCTTAATGTTACATTGCCCAAATACGTAACTCCTTAACAAGACTCTTTTTTTTGGAGAATCACCAAGTTGATTGGAGATTTTAATTGTTAATAAATTTATCAAACATTTTCTGAATCCCTGAAGTTTGTGCACAAGGGAACAAATAGAAAATTAAATCATAGATGTTTTGGATGTGATCTTTCTTCAGTGGCCTTTGGGTATGAAAAGATAAAAAGGGCAACTGACATTTCAAGGGCCAAAAAACCTTCATCTTTAAATGTCACTGGGAAGGGAAATTCTGGAGCAAAAGAATAGTTCAAATATGGAAGTGAATGGTCTCTGCTTCACCATGACTTGGATAGAAACTGAAGAATAAATAACAAAAACATCTATATAGCATCTTCAGGCAAGAAAATGATTTATGTACCTTGTGTTATTTGATCTCCACAACAACCTTATGAGTTAAGTAGTATTAGACCTATTTTATGAAAGAAGAAAATAAGACCCAGAGAGCTCAAGTGACCTACTAAAGTCACACAAAAAAAGAGAAGACAGGAACTGAGACAGTAGATTTCCCACTGTCAGCCCTGTGCTCTTGTGACTCTGCTTTGTTAATTATGTCCCTTAATCCTCTTTACTATATTGTAAGCTCCTTGAGGGCAAATGCCATCCCTTTTCCTTCTCTCTGTCCCCAGTAGTACCAAGCACAAGACCTTACATATCATGGGTGTTCAGCAAATGTTTGTAAATTTTTTTTGTTGCTAACTGCTTAAAATAACTAGTGGCTACACTGGATCACTGGTTTGCCAACTTAGTGGTGGACAAGCCCTTTCTGCTGCAATGCATATATGCTGGGTCATAAAGGTGGATTGTTCAGGGGTTTCTATTAATAATTCTCTCAACAGACATAGAAGTTTCTTTTATTATTAAAAGAACTTGATTGATGGTCACTACTACTCCTTTGGACAGTTGGTCCAAGTTCCACGAATATTAATTATTCTACATTAGAAATCTGCATTTGAGTGAATATTTTTCTTGACTTCAGAGTTAAATTTCAGTCTAGACTGAGGAAAATTTAAACCTCAACCCATATCACATGGTTAAGGAAATTTAGATTCTAGAGATATTTCTTTTTAATGTCTTACTGCTCAAACAATTTTTCATTAGCAGTCTTCCTGTGACTCACTTGCAAATAATGAGTTGACAGATTACTTAGTTTTTAATTTTTTTTTTTATAAAAAGCACTATGGGGCATTGGGAACAGCAATAAACTCTGATTCCAGAGACCTGAGTTCTAGGGTCTTCTTTGCCACTAATAAGCTGTGTTTCCCTGGTAAGCCACTCCCTTCTCTAAACCTAATTTTCCTCATATGTAAAATGGCAGGAGGAAGGGAGACTGAAGTTAGCACAAGATATCTCCTAATGTACCTTCTAACCCTGACATTCAGGGCTCCAACTGCTAACAACTCTAGACTAGTCTCATAGTCTCTGTTCCCATCCTAACTCAAAAATTCTATTATTGGGGTAGCTGGGTAGCTCAGTGGATTGAGAGCCAGGCCTAGAGACAGGAGGTCCTAGGTTCAAATCTGGCCTCAGACACTTCCCAACTGTGTGACCCTGGGCAAGTCACTTAGCCCTTACCACTCTTCTGCCTTGGAACCAATACACAGTGTTGATTCCAAGATAGAAGGTAAGGGTTAAAAAAAAATTCTATTATAGTATGGCATTAAAAATTTGATAAGTCTATCCTTGAATCCTTGTTAAAGGGAGTTTGTTGGCTTGGTTTTAATTCTGAGAAAAATGGCTTCTATACTGAAGAAAATGAGTAAGTTTAAATTTAATCAGAATGTATGATGCTATGGGATTGTGATACATTCTCTTAGTAAAAAATAATCCAGGTTGATGGATAATATTAGAAGTAAGGATTTTTAGTTCCCCTGCCTTTATTTTCTGTTTCCTTTGTTAACAGCTTCTTAACTATAGTGCCTAGTATAGTCCCGTGCACAAAAAAGCTTTTGAAGAAATGCTTATGATTTTTTTTATTGTAAGTTATTTATTTAGTCAATTTAGAATGTTATTCCTTGGTTACAAGAATCATATTCTTTTCCTCCCCCCACCCTTCCCGTAGCTGACATACAATTCCACTGGGTATTACATGTGTTCTTGATCAAAACCAATTTCCATGTTGTTGGTGTTTGCATTAGGATATTAATTTAGAATCTTCATCCCCAATCATATCCCTTCAACCCATTTAATCAAGCAGTTGTTTTTCTTTTGTGTTTCAACTCCCACAGTTTTTCCTCTGAATGTGGATAGTGTTCTTTCTCATAGATCCCTCCAAATTGTTCAGGATCACTGCATTGCCACTAATGGAGAAGTCCATTACATTCAATTATACAACAGTGTATCAGTCTCTGTGTACAATGTTCTCCTGGTTCTGCTCCTCTCACATTGCATCAATTCCTGGAGGTCATTCCAGTTCACATGGAATTCCTCCAGTTTATTATTCCTTTGAACACAATAGTATTCCATCACCATCATATACCACAATTTGTTCAGCTATTCCCCAATTGAATTTGGCCCCATATTTTCCAATTTTTTGCCACCACAAAGAGTGTAGCTATGAATATTCTTGTACAAGTCTTTTTCCTTATTATCTCTTTGGGGTACAAACCCAGCACTGCTATGGCTGGATCAAAGAGCAGACAGTCTTTTAGCACCCTTTGGGCATAGTTCCAAATTGTCCTCCAGAATGGTTGGATCAATTCACAACTCCATCAGCAATAGAACTGACTCCATCAGTCCCACCCATGAGCAATCAATGTTTTTCCAATTGTTTAGATCTAGTTTTAATTGTGTGGAGAGTGTTTTGTAGTTGTGTTCATACAGTTTCTGTGTTTGTCTTAGCAGATAGATTCCCAAGTATTTGGTGTTGACTAGGGTGATTTTGAATGGTATTTCGCTCTCTAATTCTTGCTGCTGAAATGGGTTAGAGATATATAGAAATGCTGATGACTTATGCGGATTTATTTTGTATCCTGCAACTTTGCTAAAGTTGTTGATTATTTCGAGTAACTTTTTGGTTGATTCTCTAGGATTCCTTAAGTAAACCATCATATCATCTGCAGAGTGATAGCTTGGTCTCCTCATTGCCTATTTTAATACCTTCAATTTTTTTTTTGTTCTCTAATTGCTATTGCTAGTTTTTCTAGTACAATGTCAAATAGTAGAGGTGATAATGGGCATCCTTGTTTCACTCCTGATCTTATTGGGAAGGCTTCTAGTTTATCCCCATTCCAGATGATGTTTGCTGATGGTTTTTAGATATATACTGTTTATTATTTTTATGAAAGGCCCTTCTATTCCTATGCTTTCTAGTCACTTACCCCTAATCTATTCCACTGATCCTCCTTTCTGTCTCTTAGCCAATACCAAATTGTTTTGATGACCACTGCTTTATAGTATAGTTTGAGATCTGGGACTGCGAGGCCTCCTTCCTTCACATTCACACAATAGGAATGAGTAGTATTTTGTCAAAGGCTTTTTCTGCATCTATTGAGATAATCATGTGATTTTTGTCAGTTTGCTTATTAATATGGTCAATTATGTGTATGGTTTTCCTAATATTGAACCATCCTTGCATTCTTGGTATGAATCCTACCTGGTCATAATGAATTACCCTTATATTCATTAAGGAAATTGGTCTGTAATTTTTTTTTCTCTGTTTTTGACCTGCCTAGCTTTGGAATCAGTACCATATTTGTGTCATAAAAGGAATTTGGTAGAACTTCTTTGCTTATTCTGTCAAATAGTTTTATAATATTGGGATTCGTTGTTCTTTGAACGTTTGATAGAATTCATTTATGAATCCATCTGGACCTGGGAATTTTTTCTTAGGGAGTTCTTTGATGGCTTGTTCAATCTCTTCTGATATGGGGTTGTTTGGGTAGTCTATTTCTCCCTCTCTTAGGCTAGCCAATTTATATTTTTGTAAATATTCATCCATATTTATTGCCATATAATTAGGCATAAAAATTTTTATTGATTACTTTAATTTACTCTTCATTAGTGGTGAGGACTCCCTTTTCATCTTGGATACTGTCAATTTGGTTTTCTTTTTTCCTTTTTTTTAATTAGATTGACCAATACTTTGTCTATTTTATTTGTTTTTTCAAAGTACCAACTTCTAGTCTTATTTATTAAATCAATAGTTCTTTGACTTTCAGTTTTATTAATTTCTCCTTTGAGTTTTAGGATCTCTAATTTAGTCTTCATCTGAGGATTTTTAATTTGTTTACTTTCTAGTTTTTTAATTTGCATGCCCAATTCATTGACCTCTGCCATTCCTAATTTGTTAATATATGAACTCAAGGATATAAATTTCTCCCTGAGTACTGCTTTGGCTGAATCCCATAGATTTTGAAAGTATGTCTCATCATTGTCATTTTTTTTCAATGAAATTATTAATTGTTTCCGTGATTTGTTCTTTAACTGATTTTGGAGAATGGTATTGTTTAATTTTTGATTTACCATGTACCCTTACTAATTATTATTTTCATTGCATTGTGCTATGAGAAGTTTGCATTTATTATTTCTGCCTTTTTGCACTTGTTTGCAATGTTTTTATGCCCTACTACATTGTCAATCTTTATGAATGTACCATGTGCTGCTGAAAAGAAGATGTATTCCTTTTTGTCCCTATTTATTTTTCTCCTCATATCTACTAACTCTAATTTTTCTAAGATTTCATTCACTTTTCTTGCCTCTTATTTATTTTTTGGTTTAATTTATCTAGTTCAGATAGAGGAAGGTTCAGGTCTCCCACTAGTATAGTTTTTCTATCTATTTCATCCTTGAGCTCCACTAGTTTCTCCTTTAGAAATTTGGATGCTATGCCATTTGATGCATACATGTTGAGTACTGATATTTCCTCATTGTCTATACTGCCTTTTATTAGGTTGTAATTACCTTCCCTATGTCTTTTGATTAGATCTATTTTTACTTTGGCTTTGTCAGATATCATGATTGCAACTCTTGCCTTCTTTCTATCAGTTGAGGCCCAAAAGGTCTTACTCCATCCTTTAATTCTAACCTTGTGAGTATCAACCCGCCTCATATGTGTTTCTTGAAGACAACAAATGGTAGGGTTTTGGTTTCTAATCCACCTTGTTATTAGCTTGCGTTTTATGGGTGAGTTCATTCCATTCACATTCAGAGTTATGATTACCAGCTGTGTATTTCCCAGCATTTTGATTGCCACTCCTAGGCCTGCCTTTTCGTTTTTCACTATTTCCTTCTACACCAATGTTTTGTTTTTAATCAGTCCCCCTAATTCCCACCCTTATTTTACTTCCCTTTCTACCCCCCCTCCTTCTTATTCCCCCCCTTATTTTCTTTAAAGTCTTTTTAAACTACTCCCCCACCCTCTCCCTTCCTTTTATTGCTTCCCTACCCACCAGTCCATTTGGTACCCTTCTACTTCCCTATAGGGCGCAAATCAGTTCTCTGCCCCAATGTATTTGATTGTTCTTCCCTCTTTGAGTCGATTTCAATGCACATAAGAATTGAGTATTTCCTATCTCTAACCTCTTTACCCTTCCAATGTATTGATGTTCTCCCTTCTCCCGCCATGTGCTTCTTTGTGACATATAAATTTACCCCATTTTGTTTCTTTTCCCATTTCTTTTAGTATTAACCTTTTTTTAGCTCTAGTTATATATATATATATATATATATATATATATATATATATATATGTATTTATGCATACATGTATCTATATACATATTTATGTCTTGGCATTTCATCCTATATATTTCGTCACTGTTCCCTCTAAGTATAATCTAGCTACCCAGGTGATAATAAGAATTTTTTAAAAATTTATTTAAAAAAAAAAAACCTTATCTTCCATCTTGGAGTCAATACTATGTATTGGCTCCAAGGCAGAAGAGTGGTAAGGGCTAGGCATTGGGGGTTAAGTGAGTTGCCCAAGGTCACACAGCTAGGAAGTGTCTGAGGCCAGATTTGAACATAGAACCAGCTGCCCCCTGTTTTAATGACTTCTGATGGGGAAATTTACAAAATTGGCCATTACTTTATAAAATTGTAAGTTCTATGTGGCATTTATCGCTAAATGTAGTTACATTTTTTTTGCCCCTTTGAAGTTTTATTATTATTATTATTATATTTTATTTGATCATTTCCAAGCATTATTCATTTAAGACATAGATCATTTTCTTTTCCTCCCCCCCACCCCCCATAGCCGACGCGTAAATCCACTGGGCATTACATGTTTTCTTGATTTGAACGCATTGCTATGTTGATAATATTTGCATTAGAGTGTTCATTTAGAGTCTCTCCTCTGTCATGTCCCCTCAACCTCTGTATTCAGGCAGTTGCTTTTCCTCGGTGTTTCCACTCCCATAGTTTATCCTTTGCTTATGAATAGTGTTTTTTTTTTCTCCTAGATCCCTGCAAATTGTTCAGGGACATTACATCGCCACTAATGGAGAAGTCCATTACGTTCAATTATACCACAGTGTATTAGTCTCTGTGTACAATGTTCTCCAGGTTCTGCTCCTCTCGCTCTGCATCACTTCCTGGAGGTTGTTCCAGTCTCCATGGAACTCCTCCACTTTATTATTCCTTTTAGCACAATAGTATTCCATCACCAACATATACCACAGTTTGTTCAGCCATTCCCCAATTGATGGGCATCCCCTCGTTTTCCAGTTTTTGGCCACCACAAAGAGCGCAGCTATGAATATTTTTGTACAAGTCTTTTTGTCCATTATCTCTTTGGGGTACAGACCCAGCAGTGCCATGGCTGGATCAAAGGGCAGATATTCTTTTGTCACCCTTTGGGCATAGTTCCAAACCGCCCTCCAGAATGGCTGGACCAGTTCACAACTCCACCAGCAATGAACTAATGTCCCCACCCTGCCACATCCCCTCCAGCATTCACCACCTTCCCCTGCTGTTATGTTAGCCAAACTGCTAGGTGTAAGGTGATACCTCAGAGTTGTTTTTATTTGCATCTCTCTGATTATAAGAGATTTAGAACACTTCTTCATGTGCTTATTAATAGTTTTGATTTCTTTATCTGAGAACTGCCTATCCATGTCCCTTGCCCATTTATCAATTGGATAATGGCTTGATTTTTTGTACAATTGATTTAGCTCTTTATAAATATGAGTAATTAAACCTTTGTCAGAGGTTTCTATGAAAATTTTTTCCCAATTTGTTGTTTCCCTTCTGATTTTAGTTACATTGGTTTTGTTTGTACAAAAGCTTTTTAATTTGATGTAGTCAAAATTATTTATTTTACATTTTGTGATTCTTTCTATATCTTGCTTGGTTTTAAAGCCTTTCCCCTCCCAAAGGTCTGACATGTATACTATTCTGTGTTTACCCAATTTGCTTATGGTTTCCTTCTTTATGTTTAAGTCATTCACCCATTTTGAATTTATCTTGGTGTAGGGTGTGAGGTGTTGATATTCCTAGTCTCTCCCACACTGTCTTCCAATTTTCCCAGCAGTTTTTATCGAATAGTGGATTTTTGTCCCCAAAGCTGGGATCTTTGGGTTTATCGTATACTGTCTTGCTGAGGTCGCTTTCCCCCAGTCTATTCCACTGATCTTCCTTTCTGTTTCTTAGCCAGTACCAAATTGTTTTGATGACTGCTGCTTTGTAATATAGTTTAAGGTCAGGGACTGCAAGGCCCCCATCATATGTGTTTTTTTTTTCATTATTTCCCTGGATATCCTTGATCTTTTGTTCTTCCAAATGAACTTTATTATGGTTTTTTCTAAATCAGTGAAGAAGTATTTTGGTAGTTCAATGGGTATGGCACTAAATAGATAAATAAGTTTGGGTAGGATGGTCATTTTTATTATATTGGCTCGTCCTATCCATGAGCAGTTCATGTTTTTCCAATTGCTCAAGTCTAGTTTTAGTTGTGTGGCGAGTGTTTTGTAGTTGTGTTCATACAGTTTCTGTGTTTGTCTTAGCAGATAGATTCCCAAGTATTTGGTGTTGACTAGGGTGATTTTGAATGGTATTTCGCTCTCTAATTCTTGCTGCTGAGCTGTGTTGGAGATATATAGAAAAGCTGATGATTTATGTGGGTTTATTTTGTATCCTGCAACTTTGCTAAAGTTGTTGATTATTTCAATTAGCTTTTTGGTTGGATCTCTAGGATTCTTTAAGTAGACCATCATGTCATCTGCAAAGAGTGATAACTTGGTCTCCTCCTTGCCTATTTTGATGCCTTCAATGTCTTTTTCTTCTCTAATTGCTACTGCTAGTGTTTCTAGTACAATGTCAAATAGTAGAGGTGATAATGGGCATCCTTGTTTCACTCCTGATCTTATTGGGAATGCATCTAGTTTATCCCCATTGCAAGATGATATTAGCTGATGGTTTTAGATATATACTGTTTATTATTTTTAGGAATGACCCTTCTATTCCTATGCTTTCTAATGTTTTTAATAGGAATGGGTGTTGTATTTTATCAAATGCTTTTTCTGCGTCTATTGAGATAATCATGTGGTTCTTGCAGGTTTGCTTGTTGATGTGGTCAATTATGTGTATGGTTTTCCTAATGTTGAACCAGCCCTGCATCCCTGGTATAAATCCTACTTGATCATGGTGAATGATCCTTCTGATCACTTGCTGGAGTCTTTTTGCTAGTATCCTATTTAAGATTTTTTCATCTATATTCATTAGGGAGATTGGTCTATAGTTTTCTTTCTCTGTTTTTGACCTGCCTGGTTTTGGAATCAGTACCATGTTTGTGTTGTAAAAGGAGTTTGGTAGAACTCCCTCTTTGCTTATTATGTCAAACAGTTTGTATAGTATTGGGATTAACTGTTCTCTGAATGTTTGATAGAATTCACTGGTGAATCCATTAGGCCCTGGGGATTTTTTCTTAGGAAGTTCTTTGATGGCTTGTTGGATTTCATTTTCTGATATGGGATTATTTAAGAATTCGATTTCCTCTTCTGTTAGTCTAGGCAGTTTGTATTTTTGTATGTATTCATCCATTTCTCCTAAATTGGTGTATTTATTGCCATATAATTGGGCAAAGTAATTTCTTTTTTTTTTTTAATATATTTTATTTGATCATTTCCAAGCATTATTCGTTAAAGACATAGATCATTTTCTTTTCCTCCCCCCCACCCCCCATAGCCGACGCGTAAATCCACTGGGCATTACATGTTTTCTTGATTTGAACCCATTGCTTTGTTGATAGTATTTGCATTAAAGTGTTCATTTAGAGTCTCTCCTCTGTCATGTCCCCTCAACCTCTGTATTCAGGCAGTTGCTTTTCCTCGGTGTTTCCACTCCCATAGTTTATCCTTTGCTTGTGAATGGTGTTTTTTTCCTCCTGGATCCCTGCAAATTGTTCAGGGACATTACACCACCATTTATGGAGAAGTCCATTACGTTTGATTATACCACAGTGTATTAGTCTCTGTGTACAATGTTCTCCAGGTTCTGCTCCTCTCGCTCTGCATCACTTCCTGGAGGTTGTTCCAGTCTCCATGGAACTCCTCCACTTTATTATTCCTTTTAGCACAATAGTATTCCATCACCAACATATACCACAGTTTGTTCAGCCATTCCCCAATTGATGGGCATCCCCTCGTTTTCCAGTTTTTGGCCACCACAAAGAGCGCAGCTATGAATATTTTTGTACAAGTCTTTTTGTCTATTATCTCTTTGGGGAACAGACCCAGCAGTGCTATGGCTGGGTCAAAGGGTAGATATTCTTTTGTCGCCCTTTGGGCATAGTTCCAAATGGACAAAGTAATTTCTAATGATTGCCTTAATTTCCTCTTCATCGGAGGTGCTGTCCCCCTTTTCATCTTTAATGCTGTTAATTTGCTTTTCTTCTTTCCTTTTTTTAATTAGATTGACCAGTACTTTGTCTATTTTGTTTGTTTTTTCAAAGTACCAGCTTCTTGTCTTATTTATTAAATCAATAGTTCTATCACTTTCAATTTTATTAATTTCTCCCTTAATTTTTAGGATTTCTAGTTTGGTTTTCTGCTGAGGGGTTTTAATTTGATCACTTCCGAGTTTTTTCATTTGCATTTCCAATTGATTGATCTCTGCTCTCCCTTGTTTGTTAATATAAGCATTCAGGGATATGAATTTACCTCTGATTAACGCTTTGGCTGCATCCCAAAAGGTTTGAAAGGATGGCTCGCCATTGTCATTTTCCTCGATGAAATTATTAAGTGTTTCTATGATTTCTTCTTTAACTAAACAGTTTTGGAGTATCATATTGTTTAATTTCCAATTGGTTTTAGATTTGGTTTTCCATGTACTATTACTGATCATTATTTTTATTGCCTTGTGATCTGAGAAGGCTGCATTCATTATTTCTGCTTTTCTGCATTTGTGTGCTATGTTTCTGTGACCTAATGTATGGTCAATTTTTGTGAATGTGCCATGTGGTGCTGAGAAGAAGGTGTATTCCTTTTTATCCCTATTTATTTTTCTCCATATGTCTATTAATTCTAATTTTTCTAAGATTTCATTTACTTCTTTTACCTCTTTCTTACTTATTTTTTGGTTTATTTTATTTAAATTTGATAGTGGTTGGTTCAAGTCTCCCACTAATATGGTTTTACTGTCTATTTCCTCCTTCAATTTTCCTAGTTTCTCCATTAGAAATTTGGGTGCTATATTATTTGGTGCATACATGTTGATTAATGATATTTCCTCATTGCCTAAAGTCCCTTTTTACAAAATATAATTACCTTCCCTATCCCTTTTGATCAGGTCTATTTTTTGTTTTAGCTTTATCAGATATCATGATTACTACTCCTGCCTTCTTTCTGTCAGTTGAGGCCCAGAAGGTCTTACTCCATCCTTTAATTCTGACCTTGTGGGTGTCAACCCGCCTCATGTGTGTTTCTTGAAGATAACATATGGTAGGTAGGGTTTTGGATTCTAATCCATTTTGCTGTTCATCTACGTTTTATGGGTGAGTTCATCCCATTCACGTTCAAAGTTATGATTGTCATTTGTGGACTCCCTGGCATTTTGATATCCTTCCCTAATTCTAACCTTTTCTTCTTCGGCTCTACCTTTTAGTCCAGTGATTTACTTTGAATCAGTCCCCCTTGTCCCCTCCCTTGATGTTTCCCTTTCTAGCACCTCCCTTTTTGTTCCTCCCCCTCCCCCCTCTCCCTCCCTTTTTGTTTTCCCTCTCCCCCTCCCACCCTTGGTTTTCCTTTCTCCCTATCCTTGTTGGGTAAGATAGAATTCAAGATCCCAATGGATCTGGATGTTTTTCCCTCTCAGAGTTTATTTCCCTGAGATTAAGGTTTAAGTAAAAAACCCTCTCTTCCTCTCCTTCTTATAGGAGTTTTCTTCCCCTCCCCTTCCCATGTGAATCTTCGTGTGAGAACGATTATTCTATTTGGTCTTTCTTTACCCCCTATTTATATATTACGTTTTCCCCACATGTTAGTATTCATAGATTGATATAAATGTAGTCCTTATAGAAGAGAGTTTGAGTAAAAGAAGAAGATAACATTTTTCCCCTTTCCTTAATATTTACCTTTTCAGGTATTCCTTGCTCTTTGTTTTTCGGTATCAAACTTTCCACAGAGCTCTGGTCTTTTCTTTGCAAAAAGTTGGAAGTCTTCTATTTTGTTGAATGCCCATACTTTCCCTTGGAAGTATATAGTCAGTTTTGCTGGGTAGCTGATTCTTGGTTGAAGACCCAGCTCTCTTGCCTTTCTGAAGATCATGTTCCATGCCTTACGATCATTCAGAGTAGAACTTGCAAGGTCTTGTGTGACCCTGATTGGCATTCCTTTATATCTAAATTGTCTTTTTCTGGCTTCCTGTAGGATTTTTTCTTTTGTTTGATAGCTTTGGAATTTGGCAATTACATTCCTGGGAGTTGTCTTTTGGGGGTTTAGTGTAGAAGGTGTTCTGTGAGCTCTGTCAGTGGCTGCATTGCCCCCTTGTTCTAGAATCTCTGGGCAATATTCTTTGATTATATCTTGTATTACGATGTTGAGTTTGGTGTTTATTTTCTGGCTTTTCTGGAAGTCCAATTATTCTTAAATTATCTCTTCTCCCTCTATTGTCCAGATCTGTCACCTTGTCGGTGAGATATTTTATGTTCTCTTCTAATTTCTTGGTTTTTTGGCTTTGCTTTATTAATTCTTGCTCTTTTACACGATCGTTGTCTTCCAGCTGCCTGATTCTGGCCTTTAAAGCCTGGTTTTCCTTTTCACTTTGGTCAAACTGGTTTTGTAGATGTGTGAATTTCTTTTGCATTATTTCCCACTTTTCCTCCCAGAAGGCTTCCATCTTTTTGGTCATTTCTGATTCAAATTCTTCATGGGTTTGTGGAGAGTTTCCATTTCCTTTGAAAGGTTTCGGAGCATTTTCTTGTATATCATCTTCTATCTCCTCTGTATTTTGTATTTTGGCTCCATAGAATGTGTCCAAAGTCGCCCCTTTCTTCTTATTTTTCTTGGGATTTTGGGGCTTCTGTGCTTCTGTGGAGTTTGCCATCTCTGAATGTGGAGGATTAGCTTTTCTTATCTCTGTCTGGTGTTCAGAGGCTTTAGTCCTGGGCAGATTGTCGGTTCTATGAGGTTTCCCTGGGTTAAATTGAGTATGCCTCACTGGAACTGGAGTGGAAGGGTCGGACCAGGAGGCCACACTCTCCCCCGGTTCTCTCTGTTTCCCTGCTGCTAAGGTGCCCCCTCAACTGGGTCCGGTTGCTTTCCGGAAGTTGCCTTCAGAATAGCTGGCCGTGAGGCTGTTTCGTCGGCCCTGAGGGTTGCTGTTGTTTCAGAGGACCCTGCTCTCTGCGGGGGAAGGAGCCGTGGCTTCCCGGAGCTCTGAGGGCAGTGACTTTCACTGAGACTCCGATAGAAGGATCCAGCTGGTGAGGCTATCTTGCCCGCCCTGAGGGTTGCTGTTGTTTCAGACGACACTGCTCTCTGCAGGGGAAGGGGCTGTGGCTTCCCGGAGCTCCAAGGGCAGTGAGTTTCACTGAGGCTTGGATAGCAGGATCCAGCTGGTGAGGCTGTCTTGCCCGCCCTGAGGGTTGCTGTTGTTTCAGATGACCCTGCTCTCTGAGTGGGGCAGGGCCGCGGCTTTCTGGAGCCTTGGACTCTGTGCTCCTACCCCTTAGGTCCGAGTGATCTCGGGTTCTGTCTTTTGAGGGGGGCTGTACCTTTTGATCCAGGTCCAGGTCCAGGAGGAGGATTCCCAGGGTCTATGCTGTTGATCGTTTTGAATTTCGGTGCCTTAGGAGCTTATAGTTTGAGATCGGTCGGGAAGGGTTTTCCGGAGATCTGAACTTTAGCTTTCCCTAAGCCGCCATCTTGACCGGAAGTCTCGTAGTTACATTTTTGTCAAATTTTGTTTTCAGTTTTAAAAGAAACAAAAACATAAGAGATCCAGTTTCTGGTAGAAGATGGCCCTTGAGCTGATCTTTGAAGTAAGCTAGAGATAGACATAAAGAGGGAATTTGTGTGAAGCATGAGGGACAACCTCTATAAATGCATGGAGAAGAGAGATAGGATGTTCGTGACAAACAACAAATATTCCAGTTTGGTTGTACTGTCAAATGTGTGAAAGGGAAATCAGGAATGACATAGAACCAGAAATTTAGAGCTAGAAGGGGACTTAAGAGCCAACAAGACCTAGCCCGTTGTTTTATACTTGAGGATACTGATATTGAGAGAGATGAGGGGACTTTGCTAGGGTCACACAGCAAGTACTTGAGGATGAGTTGAGATCTGAGGCTTTCTAAGCCCAACACTCTTATCCAGTACACTACCTGGCTTGAAGGGAGATGATGAAGAGCTTTGTATTTGAACCTAATAGCTGTAGGGGAACCACTAGAACATTGAACAGTGGAACAACATGGTCAAACTCATGCTTAATGAACACCACATTGGCAGATCCACATGCGTATTAAAGAAGAGAGTTGAGGATCAGTTACTTCTCAGTTTTGAATAATAGAAAAAAAAATTTTTTAAACCTTTACCATCTGACTTAGACTGAATATTAAGTATCTGTTCCAAAGCAGAAAAGTGGTAAGGGCTAGGCATCTGAAGTTAAGTCACACAACTAGGAAGTGTCTGAGGTTAGATTCAAACCCAGGACATTTTTACTCTGCAAAGATTTTTCCCAGTGCCCTGTTTACCTTCTGATTTTAACTTTACTGATTTTGTTTACACGAAAGCTTTTCAGTCTCATGTAGTCATAATTGTCTATTTGATCTCTTTTATGATCTCACCTTTTGTTTTGGTGGGAGGAGTCAAAAACTCTTCTGTCCATAGATGTGGTAGGTATCTCCTTATTCCTGTGTTTATGATTTGACCTTTTATATCTAGGTCATGTATTCTATCCACAAGGATTTACTAAGTCCTTGCTGTGTTCTATGTTTTATGCTGGGGTCTGAGAATACAAAAACAAAAATGAAATAGTTTTCTCTCTTCTCAAGTATGTTGCATTCTTTCAGGGAAAATAACATATACATATGTAAGCATATATATGAAATAACTACAGAGCAGTTTAGGAAGGAGGTACACACTAATAGTTGGTGAGCTCAGGAAAAGCATCAGGAGAAGATAAGTCCTGAGTTGAATCTTGAAGGAGCTAGTGGACTTTGTGAGATAAGGGTGAAGGAAGAGAGAACATCAAGCATGGGAGATGGCCAGGGTAAAGGCATGGCACATGCTCTGTGAGAAGAATAGCAATAAAGTCAGCCTGGCCACACAATAGAGATAGGAAAGAGAGTAATGTTTAGTGAGGCTGGAAAGGCAAATTGGTTCTAGGTTGCAAAGAGCTTTGAAAACCCTTGTTTATATTTTACCTAAGATACAATAAGAAGTCGCCAGCTTATTGAACAGAAGAGTGGCACACTAAGACCTGTGCTTAAAGGAAATCACTTTGGCAGCTCTATGGAGAATAGGTTGGAGTTGTCAGAAACCTGAAGCAGGAAGGCCAATTATGAAGTCATTAAAGGAGACCAGGAAGGGATGTTGAAGTTCTGAACCAAGGTGGTAGCTTCATGAATAGTGATAAGGGAAGAGATGTAAGAAATGTGGAAAGAGAATTGGCAGGATTTGGCAACATGATTGGAGATGTGGGGTGAGTAGTATGAGGAGTTGAGCAATGCTGAAGTTGTGAACCTGGGTCACTGAAAGGGTCATGATGCTTTTGACAGGAAAGGGGAAGTTGGGAAGCGAACTCAGTTCTGGGAAATGTTGAATGTGAGCTGCCATATGATATCCAATTTGAAATTTCTGACAATGATAAGAGTCTAGAGCTTAAGAAAGATACTAATATATTTTATATGTCTGGGAGTCATCTGTGTAGAGATGATAAAATTAAACCCATGGCAGGTGATAAGGTCACCAAGTAAGAGAATAAAGAGAAAGAAGAAAAGTGAGCCAAGAACAGAATCTTTGACTATACCCACAGTTAAGGGGTATGATATGGATGAAAAGACTAAGGAATGGTCAGACACAAGTGGAAGAAGAATCAAGAGAAATCAATGTCATGAAATGTGACGAATTTGGCCTTAGACATGAATTCACGTTGAGAATAAAACATTAGAGTAAAAATGCCCTGTGGGATTAGAATTTGGGAGAGAAGTTAGGACTAGAAAGATAGGTTTGAGAGCTATTTGTCAGAGCTGACCTATGAGAAGCTGTTGAAGTGGAGGACATCTTAGAAGAGATCAAACATTGGGGAATATCCATAGGTGTCAAAGGGGAGACAAGGTTCAGGGAAATACATTTCACACTTGTAAAAATTGAAATAAAAGGATACAGATATGTTTTAGCACTTAATGCTGTGCCAGGTAGATTTATATCAAGATTTTAGCTGGTCCTTCTACTTTTCTATATATCATTTTGAAACTTAAGTTGTGGTAAATAGACCTGGAGCAGAATTTATAGGAGTAGCAATCATGATACCAGACTAAACTAAAGTGGACATTGATCTGATTAAGAGAGATAAGGAAGGAAATTACATTTTGTTAAAGGGTACTATGAACAGTGAAATATTATTATTATTTAACACGTATGTACCAAATGGCATAGCATCTAGATTTCTAAAGGAAAAATTCAAGGAAGAAATAGATAGTTAGACCTGTATGGATAGAATTTGCTCCCCAGTACTCTCTTACCCAGCATCCCATTTGCATGCTCACGCTAATTGTGAACACTGCATGCGTGCATACATAGGATAAAGTTTTGTTTTGACCCTGCCTCTCTCTCTCTCTCTTTCCTTGAATGCAGCTACTAAAGCTGACTTTCAGCCAGGCAGGAGAATTTACACATATGATCTTGCTTTAGTTAGAAAATTAGACTTTGAACTTCTATTTCTTTGTTTCTTCCTCTTCAATTAATGATTAATAAACTTTATAAAATTAATACTGGAGTTATTGATATTAATTTAAATCTTACAGACCATATTAGTTGGGGATTTCAACCTTCCCCTTTCAGAACTAGATAACCGAACCAAAAAATAAGAAAGAAGTAAGGGAAGTGAACAAAATGCTAGAAAAATTAAGAGTTAAGATATCTGTAGAAAACTGAATAGGAATAAAAAGGAATATACCTTCTTCTTAGCAGTACAGTACAGTAAATATACTAAGATTGATCACCTACTAGAGCAGAGAAATATCACAAATAAATGCAGAAAAGAAGAAATAATAAATGCAACTTTTTTCATATCATGATGCAATAAAATTATACTTAACAAGGATCCATGGAAAGGCAAATTTAAAATTAGAAACTTAAATTGCTTTAATTGTCATGGCCTATCTCCTAGGATAGCCAGCAATTAGTTATTCATGAAAACCAGAGAATGTCAGAAGTTAATAAGATCATCTAGGATGGGATAGTAAAATGGGATCAACAAAAATAAGGAATCTGTAGATAACTGCTAAATTTCATCTAACCAGTGGCATTATCCTTCCTTTTATACCTAGCTTTTTTTCCCCAATAGTTGATAAATAGCTTAATCAGCTGGAGTTTCCTCTCCTCCAATATTAGTATCTACCATCACTTGAATGTTCTAATGATTACTGAAATGGGAAGGCAATGGACAAAAAAAGAATAGAGGAGAAAGTCCTGGAGGACCAGAGTCTCCAGATTGAATAATTTTTTTCTCATTGAATTAGTGCTAGTGCTTGAAAACCTCCTTTTCATTTCCAAGTTATAATGGTAGTGTTTATAGGGCTTCATCAGGAGATCTAGGGTCAAGTCCTCGTTCTTCCACTTAAAGTTGTGTGACATTGGGCAAGTCACATAACTTCATTTTATTGATGAGGCCGAGTGAAGATGGTAATTAAAAAAAATCCTTACTTTACATTTTAGTAACAAGTATAAGACAGAAGAGTAAAGGCTAGGCAAATAGGGTTAAGTGATTTGCCTAGGGTCACACAGCTAGGAAGTGTCTGAGACCAGATTTGAATCTAGGTCCTCCTTAATCTGGTCTGGTGCTCTATCCACTGTGGAACCTAGTAGTTCCTAACATGATAATTTTTGAGCCACTTTACCTCACAAAGTCATTGTGAAAAATGGATTATGTAAATTATAAAGCTTTGTAACCCACATATTTTTAAATTTTTCTTTTTATTTTAAAGTTTATTAGTCACAAAAGAAACATTTTATATACAAAGAACAAAAAGAGTTAGACATGAAACTTACAGACTTCTAGTATGTACACTTTTTTAAAGTATGTATTAAATTTACAAAATTTTAACACAATTTCCATTTTTGTTTTTTTCTGAACTCTTGAAAATCATTCACTAGATTTTTCATTTGTATCTTTTATTACATTACTAAGATTTTTCCCTATTTCCCTCCCCTTTCCTATCCCACCTCCTTCTAGAGAGTAATTCTTTATAACAAAAGAGTTTGAAGAGGGAAAAAAATTTCAGGAAGAGCAAACAATCTGTATATCAAGAAATTCAGGCAACGTTCCACACCTATTCCACAGAAGTGAGGAGAATTAGTTGTCTTGCCTCAATATATTGCCAGAATGATTTAGATTGCCTTGCATCTTGAACTATCACTTCAGGGTTTTAGACTTATAATGAGCCTTATAAGAACCCCAGGGATGTCATCATCATGACAACTATTCATATTTCTATGGCACTCTATCAATAATCTCCTTAACTAAAGCACTTGCCTCACAGTTATATGTGGTAAGCAATGCAAAGTGTTAAAGTATTCCAGTTATACCAATGAGAACACCAGGTCCCAAAGAACTTAAATGAACTGCCTATTTTAGTCCAGCCAGTAAGTAGAAAAGCCTAGAACTTAAACTTAGGTCTTCTGATTCTGGTTAGTAAAAATACCTGTTCAGTGAATAAATTGTATAGGAGATACCAGGAAGCACCAAGAGCCCCACAGGAGGCAAAAGTTACTTTCTGAATATGGCATAGGAGTAGCTAAGTGGAAGCAGCTTTCCTAGCCTACAGATGGAAGGTTGAAGCAAGAAGGAAGCAGGAAGGCAGTAATTTCTTGTAAGGAACCCCTTCTCATTCTGACTCCAAAGTATCTGTCAGAAGATGATAGATTAAGCAAGAGGTCTGAGGACCTCTGGGAATCCCCAAGACAGTTTCAAGGTGGTCTGTTAGGTCAAAACTATTTATATAACAATACTAAGACCTTATTTGCATATTAACATAATCCTCTCTTTTCCAGCTACCTCTTTTTGTAAGAATTTTCTTCTTATACTTCAACCAAAACATTATTTTACAACAGGTTGAATGAGGAAGCAAATATAGAATCCAGCTGTCTTCTTTTAATCCAGATATTGAAGAAATCTGTAAAAATATGCAAAATAATGCCATTTTCACTCATTTTTTTAAATCTTGGAATATATGGTGGGTTTTTATCTAAAATGATATTCATGTTAATATATAATGTGTTTATTTTGATTTGTACATGAATTAATAAAGAAATATTTTGTAAAGTTATCAGTCTTGATCTCTAATATGGTAAATATCAATAGGTAAAACCCACATACAAGCTCTTTAAGTAAGGTCTTCAGTAATTTTTAAGAGTTGTAATGGGTTCCTGAAACCAAAAAGTTTGAGGACTGCTGATCTAGTCCAACTCTCATTTTACATTTTACATACAAGGAAAACTGAACCCCAAAGGAATGAAGCAAATTGCCCCAAATCACATAGGTATTAAAGTAGCAGAACCAAATTTAAACTGAAGTAAGTCCTCTGACTCCAAATACCCTGCTCCTTGTCTACATATTGCCTAAATTTGTATGATCCCACAAACAGTTTGCTTTATCTTTTCTACTTTTCTGGGTTTTCAGGAAGAGATGAAACTATGCAGCCTGCAAAGCCATCTTTCCTTGAGTACTTTGAACAGAAAGAAAAAGAGAATCAGGTCAACAGTTTTGGCAAAAATGTCCCAGGCCCATTGAAGAATTCTTCAGATTGGAAAGTACCACAAGATGGGGACTATGAATTTGTAAGTAGATTTGAATTTCTAAGGACAAACTCTGTCTTCTAAAGAATATTATTTGAAATGTTCCATATCCAAAATGATCATATTAGCCAAAAGCTTTCTAATCATTTCCTATTAGCCACTGCTCTATACTTTCTATAGCACTAATAGCAGTTTCTATAGTGAATCCCATATGAATTTGATATTGTGACATTTTTATTGACATTTGAGTTTTATTCTATTTTTTGTTGTTGTATTTTTCACTTCAACAATCCTTCACTTGTCTTCATAATACTGAAATTTAGAATGATCAAAGAACAAGTTAGTGATTAAGTAAAGCTACTCTGGCTATAATGATATTTAACACTTAAAAAGTGGAGAAGTGGTAGCAGCAAACTTCTATCTTCTGGGTATAGTTCTTTCCATTTTAGCTTCTTTGAGAGAGTTGTACTAAATTTTGTTAGAAGGGGAAAGAATTAATATTCCTAAGTGCCTTGTGGAAAGCAACATTGTGACTATCTTCTAGCCCTCTCTTGCAGGACTACTGCTTTGTCCTGGCCAAGTATTCAACTAACTACCTGTCCACGAGTGGCATAGAAATACCAAGAAGCATCCAGCGCTGCCACACCTACTCTGTCCCTACACCCCTCAAAAATTCTTTTCTGAAGATGATAGGAACAAACCATTTTTGTGGTGCCTTTTCTAACCAGAGGGGGGATAATAAATAACAAAATCAAAGTAGGAATAGGCTTGTAAAATCTATATTCCTTTTTTGGGTATTTTTGTTTGTATTTTGTTTATTTTTATTTTTCTGGGTATTTTAAAATGTTTTTTTCTTATTCAAAAATATTTTATTTTCCCAATGTATGTAATAATTTGCAATAATTTTAAACATACGTTTTCCAAAATTATAAGATCCAAATTGTCTCCCTTTCTCTCTTCCCTCCCCCTCCTAGAGATGGTAAGCAGTTTGATCTGGGTTATATGTATATTATCATGCAAAACATAGTTCCATATCAATCATTGTTGTAAGAGTACTCCTATAAAACCAAAACCTTTTCTGAGTATTTTTTAAAAGAATTTATGGTTTCAGAATTTTACAAACATTTTCGTAGAAATATGCTGGTATTTTATCTTGTGTTCTAGATTCTAATCTAGGGGCTTCTGCAACATTTCCTTGCCCTAAGCTTCAGTCTTTCATTTTGTCAAAAGGTAGTAATGCCCTCCCCCCCAAAAAAGGTAGTAATACTTGTAGTTTACATATCACAGACTTGGAAAAGTACTGAGAGCTCCTTTTTATCCAATCTCTGTACTTTATAGGAGATCTAGAAATATCAAATTTCTCTGGTCATTTAGTGGCAGAGCTCTAACTGAAGCCTCCTGACTCTACACTAGTAGCCTTTCTACTGGGGCAGTGCTCCCATCTGCCTCCTAACTACCTCCTAAAGATATTTTTACTTCAGCATTTCAGTGGATCTCTGAGCCCATTGATGTTTATACTCCCTCCTTTGGTGCATATCATGATCCATCCATGTTCTCTTATCCTTTGTAATTTTTGTTCCTGCATGCCCAGAAATTTTCCAGAGAGGGTATAGCCAATACTCTGAAAGCTTTTCTCTTTGTTGATATTTCATGAGTACCAGTGTAGCACTCAAAGTGTCTGGTAACCCTCATTCCCTATTTGAAACATCTTTTTTCCAATTCTACTTTTACCAAGTGAGATCTCTTAATGCCACTTCTTCAATACAGTATTTCCTTGGAAGTTACGATAGCTCATTCCACATTTCTCTATTGACCTTTGTTTCATCCATAGTTTTGGTTCTTCAGAGATTATGATGTTCCCTGATTTATATCCATAATGTATCAACAATAGAATGATGATGTCAAATGATTTGGTGGAGGGGAGGTTGGGAAACAGGTTGGGATCTATGAAAATGTTATACAGTTTTCCAGACTCAATCCACCATGCTTTCTTTTTATTAAATTATGGATCTAATTCACATACTTAAAATGAACATTGCAGGTAGAAATAAGGATGTTGTGATTAATGTTTTCTCCCTGGAGAAATGTATTAAATAAATGCAAAATATAATAATATGTTATAGGGTAGTAGAATTTAGGTTTTCTTTCAATTCTGTGTTCCATGGCCTCTTGCATTGTCATTATTCTTTATTCTATGTTTTAAAATCTCATTCAGCTGTTATTTTTTGTTCTGAGATTCCTTTTAGATCTATTATTCTGCAATCCTAGCCACACAATTGTGTTGAAGTCTTTTAAGCATCTTCCCATCACTAATATTCTGTGTTCTCTAAGGTCTCTATGTGCTCTAACATAGTTTTGCAGGTATATCACTGTTAAAGTTATAAAGCAAATAACTGAAAGCACTAGTCCAAATGCTATTCAGATAAGTAGAGTTCTTAAGGTAGATTTCTTGATTTGTTAGTAATGGGTTCTATGAAATTCACAGGTAGATAAGTGACTTGATATTCTACAAATACTGCACAAAATCCTGATTTCCTTTTTTGTTCATCCTTGGAATCACTTTGTATTTATTGAATGTGCCAATGCAGCCATCAAAATAAAGAAATGAATCAATCATCAAGCATTTATTCAATGCCCCTTGTGTTGCTGGCACTGTGAGATGTGTTGGGGAAACAGACAAAACAAAACAGCCCCTCTCTAGCTCACAGTCTATTAAAGAAGCACATGTGTTAGTGAAACCTCTTAGACAAAAATAAACCCAACTATTGAAATGTAAAATTTATAGGAATACAGATGCCATCAGGCTTCCTGGAGAGTGAGATTTAAATGTTCTTCAGTTTGGGGTGTCAGTCTAACAGACTAAACATTTTTCCATGGGTATCTTACACTTTTCTGTGCTGCTCAAGTGCTACCTCAAACAGAGACTTTTGGTTTCCAATAAAGCAATATTTAATTACAAGAAAAAGAGCCTCTCTTCCCTCCACTGAAGCAAGTTGCTATTTGAAATGACCTTTTTGCCCAAAGCAGGCAAACGGGAAGTTATTTAATCAGTAATGGCAACATTTCATCTTGGCAAACAGCTCCTTGTTTCTATCCAGAGCTGAGTATAAGTTCCAATCCTAAAACTGAGTTGCCTTGTTTGCCAGACTCAAATGGCAACAGAAGTTCTTTTTAACATCTAATATATGTAGTGATTGAAACCTTGAAACCTCTTTAGAAATATAGCAACAGCCATCAACACCTTCTTTATAGTTGATTTTTCATCCAATGGAAATAAATCAAATTTCTGGAAGCAAGTGTATACCGCCTATAAAAATTTAGATAACCTCTTTTTCCATGTTTGATGCATATAAAACTTCAATCATCTATTAAAGTCCTCCTCTATTACCCAATTGTACCACAGAGGATACTTCTAGATTCTTGAAGCCTGTACCAGGAATATAAATTATAGTAAGTATAATTTTCCATGAAAATGGAAAGTCTTTGAATCTGTCTCATGCTTTAGAGTCCAACTCAGATGTTTACTTTTTAAATTCTTCCCTTATCCTACACCCCCACACCCAGCCCACCCCTGAACTGAATATAATATTTTGGTCCTTATAGCTCTCATTTTACTTTTCTTAGATCTTTCTTTTATACTTATTTTATTATCCCTTATAGGATATTTGTCTTTTGTTCTATTAGGTTGTGAGCTACTCAAAAGTAGGGCTCATGCTTTCCCTACATGAACTGTTAAGGTATGCCTCCCTCATCTTATATGTGTGAATTGTTGTTTTTGAATCCAAGTAAAATATTTTATATGTATCTATTTTAGATTTTTTCTTCAGCTCATTATTCTAGCCCATCCAGATCACTAGTGATCCTGAATCTGCCCACCTTCTAATGTTTCAACTGTAAATTTGATGGGCATATATGCTTTTATCCCAGTAGTTGATAAAAATGTTGAATAATATTGGGCCATGGATAGATTCTTGGGATGCACTATTATCAGTCTCCCTCTAAGATAGGAGGTCTTAACCTTTTTTGTGTCCTGGACCCATTTGTCAGACTGGTGAATCTTTTTTTTTTTTAATAGTTTTAAGTTGTGTAAAATAAATGAGATTACAAGTGAAATGAATTTTAAAACACACATGGAACAATTATTTTTGAAATACAGTAATAAAAATATTTTTCAAACCAGCTTCACAGATCCCAGGAAAAGGGATACTTGCTTTAAAAAGATATTAACTCTTTAATGTCTCATCTTTGGGTCTAGTTTTTCAAGTTCCAAATCCAGCTAAGTATACTATATCTGACCCATGTCTTTCCATCTTGTCCACAGGAATTGACTTTGTCAGATGCTTTACAGAAATCTAGATGTTTACTACTATGTGCATAGCCTTTCCCTAATCTGCTGCTTAGTAAGCCTGTCATAAAAAGGAATAAAGTTATTAAAAAGGAATAAAGTTATTGTGGCACAGCCAATTCTTTTTTTTTTTAATTATTTATTTTTATTTTTAAATATTTTTCCATGGTTACATGATTTATTTTCTCTTCCCTCCTCCCAGAGCTGACAAGCAATTCCATTGGGTTATACATGTGTTATCACTTGATACCTATTTCCATATTATTCATTTTTGTAATACAGTAATCTTTCAAAAACAAAACCCCAAATTATACATCCATATAAGCAAGTGATAAATAGTATTTTTCTTCTGCATTTCTACTCCCACAATTTTTCTCTCGATATGGATAGCATTCTTTTTCCCAAGTCCCTCTGGATTGTCCTGGATCATTGCATTGCTACTAGTAGCACAGTTGATTACATTTGATCATTCCACAATGTTTCAGTTTCTCTATACGATGTTCTCTTGGTTCTGCTCATTTCACTCCACATCAGTTCATCGAGGTCTTCCAGTTCATATGGAAATCAAGCAGTTTATCATTCCTTATAGCACAATAGTATTCCATCATCATATACCACAATTTATTCAGCCATTCCCCAATCGAGGAACATCCCCTCATTTTCCAAGTTTTTGCCACCACAAAGAGCACAGCTATGATTTTTTTTTTTACCAAAGCTTCAAATAGGACTATTTATTTAAAATATAAGCAACATGGGGAATAAAGATGAAATGTTCTCATTTAAACACAATCAGAAGATTCCTCTTTAAAATATTTTTCTAAATTCTGTAATTTTACTTTTTTATTCTTCTCAGTTTATTTTTTAAATTTATTTAGTCAATTTAGAACATTATTCCTTGGTTACAAGAATCATTATTTCCCTCTCTCCCCTCCCCTCCCCTTCCTGCAGCTGATGCGCAATTTCATTGGGTATTACATGTGTCCTTGATCAGAACCTATTTCCATATTGTTGGTGTTTGCATTAGGATGTTCATTTAGAGTGGCACAACCAATTCTTAATGAAAATAGAAAGCATTTGTGTGATCTTTGAACCTGATGATTTTTAGCCATCACTTTTATTTCTTACCTGGCCATGCATTCACAGTACTCACAGGCCATCTCTCTAATTATCTGCTGTAGGATTTTGCCAGGAATCTAAGTTGAGTTCACTGGCCTATAATTTATAGACTTCTTCCTCCTCCCATTTTTGGAAATTGAGACATTTGCTCCTCTCTTGCCTTTTAGCTTCTTTCCTGTTCTCTGTGTTCTTTCAGAAGTCATCATAGTAGCTCAGTATTCACCTCCCCAGCTCAGTATGCAATGCACCATGACAACTGAAAGAGCAATCCTGTAAAGGTTAAATTTAATGGTTGGACACAGTTTATTTACCAAAATAGAGGTTAAACAATGAAGTAGAGAAATATGAAAGAGGTTAGAGAAAATACCTATACTAGTCCTCAGCCAGGAGGGCCAGTTATGAGTAATCTTGCAGTCTCCTCAAAGATGGAAGCTAGTCTCTTAGGAAACTAGAAAGGGAGTCAACCTTTTCACTCACCCAACCAAGTAGTCCAGGAGTCAGAGTCCAAGTTGAAGTCACAATCCACACTGCAATCTCCAATGAAGTTCCCTCAAAGACTATCTCCAGGAGACACTCTCCAAGAGACTCAACTTCACCAGACTGCCAGCTGAAGGATTTTGTGGCTTTTACAGTGGTTTTCTATCCCTGCCCCTCTTCACAGGGGCCAATCACAGTTTCCAAAATTGTTACACCTCTAATCCTCTGAAGGCTGCAACTCTTATCAAAGGCCTCTGAAGGTCAATTTCTCATCAGAAAAGTTTATTGTTTATGAGGGTGTGAACTCTTAAGAGAATTCATAAGTTTCTGACTGTTTGCGTTAGAAAAAGGGGTTGAAGCTCTTTCAAGTATCTTTACTGGTTTCTCACCTTTAAAGGTGTTAACTCTCCTCCTAGAAGTAAGAGTTTGTGGACTTCCCTTACTTTAGGGTTAAGTATGGGTGTATTTGCTTTGGTTGATTAATTCAAAAGTAGACAAAAGAGTTAATCCTGTCTTTAGTCTAGTAATGCTATATAAGTTATTGTTATTCCAAAGCGTTAACTCTAACTAGGCAAAGAGAACAAAGGATTCCCATTTCACAAGTGAAAACTCAGAATAGACAAAGAGAACCAAGAATTTCCTTTCACAACCCATAATCTTCCTGACAATTGTTCAATCTGCAGATACTATGTCATTCTGGGTTCCACCTTGTAAGAAAGACATTGACAAGTCAGAGTTCTTCCACAGGAGGAGGATGACCGTTACTATGAGGTGTCCAAAAGCCAAGGCAAACACAGATCAGGTGAAAGGCCTGTAAATGTGTAGTTTGGAGAGTAGACTCAAGGGGCTTATGATAGTTGTCTTCATGTCTCTCTTCCTCTTTGTCACCCTATGCTATTGTATCCTCCAGAACCCCATAACAAACTAACTTCCATATTAGACTTCTTATTTCTGAAATTTCTTCCTTTTTTTTCCCTTTTGGGAAACTGACTTCCCTTCAGAAAACACTGCATCTCTTAATATTCTCTCTTAGGTCTCTGAACAAATGGGCCACTGGGAGGAATAGAAATATTCCTTGCTTTTCTCAATTTCCCTTTCAGACCTCCTCCTGCCACCATCACACTCAGTATCCATTACTCCTTTGAAGTTCATTCCATCCATCTTTATTGCCCTATCCAAGGGCTGGTTGTTGTTTTCTCTCATCTCCCAGGGAGTTTAGCACCACTCTTTTTCTCCATCCCAACCCTTTTATACCTCAGAACTTCAGAATATATGCCAGTATCCCTTCACACACCCCAGCCTTCAACTAACCAAAGCCATATACAGGAATAGCCACACCCTAAATTTTACTATCATCCATAAATATTCACTCTGTGATTGGTACTTTGAACTTCCTCTCTGATCATAAACCCCTATCCTTTCATCTTTCCCTTTACCTCTCTCCTCCTAAATGTACACATTTTAAGTTCTGGTCATTCCATCCCCTTCTGTTTTCCCAGTCCATTACTTCTAACTCTGACTTCATTTATGTTTCTTTGCAATTTTGACCCTATTGTTATATTCCTAGCATCCATCTAGTATAGTGCCTTAAAAAATAATAGATCATTCTAAGTCCCTCCTAACTAAAATAGAAATCTTTCCTAGATGAATGGGGGATGATAAAACCCACCTAGGAACCTCCCCAGGGCCAATAAAGCACAACCCTTAAAATTAGTAAAAACAAATTTATTAAGGGTAGGGAAATGATAAATATAGTCCTAAATCTCTCCAACTATATCTCCTCCCCCAATCTACACCCCCCCCCACGGGGTTCTTCTGGTCATCTCAAGCCCTTCCTTTATCTTCCTGCTCTTATCTACAACCCTCAAAAGCTATCTGACTATAAACTAACCTACCTAATAGGAATTAACAAAAAAGAGGAAGAGGAAAGGACTCACAGGTGAATTTGAACCCTTACCTAAAACCTAGGGTTGGCTTTACTAGATAACCCAAAGTCCCAGGTGACAACTTCTGGGATTACCTTGGCCAAGTGGATTTCTGTCAGATAGTCTCTATCCCTCAGGGAAAACAGTCCACTCCAAAACAGATTCTCAAATGAAGGAATCGCTAATCTCTCCATGAGATTAGGACTGCCAAGGGAAAATCTGTCAGAGCAAAACTTCCTTCCAGCTCAGAGTGAATGACAGTTAATGCCAGTGCAAACTCCCATAATCCTTCTCTCCTCAGAATCCTCTCCCAGGGCTTGTATCCAAATTCTCCTCTTTTCCTTTTAAAGCTAATCCATGAAATTTACTTTATCCTTTACCTACATTCCTACATAACTAGGTTCAGAGATGTGCTTCAGAGGGTTGGGCTCCCAAGTAGCACATATTTTTTGGTCACAGAAATTAAACCAACTACAACTGAGGCATGGAAAGACTATAAACTATGCTGATAGAGGGAGGAACCTGCTGAATAAAATAACGTATCACAGAACTATTGAAGTAAGCAACTTTGGTACCTGTGAAAATATGGGGAAGTGTGCATTTTCAACCAGAGCTCCTTCTTGACCCCAAGCCCTCTGGTGAAAATCACATTCTCGTGTGGACTCATTTTTAGTAGTCCTTGACAGAACCAGTCTCCAGGCAGATTGTAGCATTTCGCTGACCTTAATAACTTGATAAACTATTAGTGTGTCCTTTTTGTCCAAAGTTAGTCAGTCTAGGACAAGTCAAATCCTCTTTGGAATATCATGTTCACTTTTTGGCACTGTATTTTCAGAGGAACTGCTTGTCAGTACAAATAGGAGCCTTCCAGAGGAGAGTGACCATGAAAGCAAAGGGCCTTCAACTGGATCAGTTGAAGGAACTATAAACGTTTCATGTGGAGATAAACAAATTGGGCTGGGACAAGGAAGGGAACATTACCTGTCTTCAGCTTTCTTGAATAGCTATTATAAAGAAGAATTGAGTTTAAATATAAGAGGAAACTTTCTAACAGTCAGATCTGTCTACTAGTTGAATGAACATCCTCTCTATCACTAGAAGTCTTCAAGCAGAGGCTGTATGCCTAGTTTTATTGGATTTTATGGAGGGGGCATTCATGATAGTCAGGGCTAGATGAACTAGGTGACTTCTGCGTTTTCTTCCAGATCAAGGAATTAGAAGTTCTTTGCACTTGGTAAAGAATCATATAGTGTGTGAAGCCAGGTGGATGGAAGATCATGTATCGGTGGCTGCTTGTGCTATATTTTATTTTGCTTTGACCCTGTTCTGTGATTTCATTATTGTGGAGGATTCTTGTTGTATAAATTCCTTCACCAATATAGATTAGTAATTCATCAGTAACTAAGAGACCTAGGGAGCTGTCTGTGGCCACTTAGAGGTAAAGTGGCTTGTGCTGTGTCAGAATTAACACTGGGGTATGGGTGTTCCTAAATCCAGTCCTCTGTTGACCACAACACTGCTTCTCTGATGGATGCAATGCTCACATTTTGTTTAGGGTTGGTCTGTCAAGAGACCTAAAAGCATGTTTCATTTGCTTTTATTTTGGATTGTATGCTTTGACACCACTATCCCCTGTGTAACAACAACAAATTCAGCGATGTTTATCAAGCACTTACTATGTCTAGTACCCTGTATTTGGTATTGATAATACATAGGGAAAAAAAGATAGGCTATGAAATGCACCTTAAAGGAGCTTACAATCTAAGTAATGAATCGCTATGATTCAAGGGAAAGTAAATAAGTTCATTGTGGAAGGCCAGACTGTGTGCTATTAGATATTTGAAATGGTAGTGTCACTTTTCTTGAGGTGCCAAAGAAAGCTTCATAGCGAGCAATGGGACCTGAATTATCCTTTTAAAAAAACATTAGTTGCAACAGATAGAATCTATTTCCCTCATGGGGTCGTAGGGTGGGAAGAAGGTATAGTGATGGATAAGGACAAGAAAAGGAATGACAAGTAATAGTCCAGATTACCTGGACATAGGAATGAAGAAAATTTGTTTGTGATAAGACTTGACATATTGCAGGAGACCATCGGTGCCAAAATCGATAGTTTATTTTATTTGGTAAACAATGAGGAACTAACAAAAGATTATGACTAGAATAGTGACCTGACCTTAGCAGTGTAGAGGACACCTTGGAAAAGGGATAGGTTGATCAAAATAAATTACTGACTTGGTGCAGCTAGATGGCACAGTGGATAGAGTGCCAGACCTGGAGATAGGAGGTCCTGGGTTCAAATGTGACTTCAGATACTTCCTAGCTGTGTAATCCTGGGTAAATCACTTAATTCCAGTTGCCTAGACTTTGCTGTTCTTCTGTCTTAACAGAAAATAAGGTTTTTTTTTTTAAACATTATTTTATTTGGTCATTTCCGAACATTATTCATTGGCGACAAAGATAATTTTCTTTTCCTTCCCCCTCCCCCTCCTACCACCTATCCCATAGCCGACGCGCAATTCCACTGGGTATCACATGTGTTCTTGATTCGAACCCATTTCCATGTTGTTGGTATTTGCATTAGAGTGTTCTTTTAGAGTCTCTCCTCAGACATGTCCCCTCTACCCCTGTAGTCAAGCAGTTGCTTTTCCTTGGTGTTTTTACTCCCACAGTTTGTCCTCTGCTTGTGGATAGTGTTTTTTCTCCTAGATCCCTGCAGATTGTTCAGGTACATTGCATTGACACTAATGGAGAATTCCATTACGTTCGATTGTACCACAGTGTATCAGTCTACCATCAACGATTCCCCCCCCCTTTTTCTTTCTATCCCCCCCTTTCTCCATATCATCTTGATGCCCCAAACTTTCCCTATGCGTGATTCTTCTTACTACTCTAATGATGCATACAATTTTTGAGAGTTACGCATTACATTTTCCCCACATATTAATATATATAAATTGATATAAATGTAGTCCTTATAGAAGAGAGTTTGAATAAAAGAAACAGATAACATTTTTTCCTTTTCCCTTTCCTTCATATTTACCTTTTCATGTTTCTCTTGGTCTTTGTGTTTGGATATCAAACTTTCCACAGAGCTCTGCTCTTTTCTTTACAAACACTTCAAAATCTTGTATTTTGTTGAATGCCCATTCTTTCCCCTGGAAATATATAGTCAGTTTTGATGGATAGCTGATTCTTGGTTGAAGACCCAGCTCTCTTGCTTTTCTGAATATCATGTGCCTTACGGTCGTTCAGAGTAGAAATTGCAAGGTCCGTGTGACCCTGATTGGTGTTCCTTTATATCTAAATTGTCTTTTTCTGGCTTCTTGTAAGATTTTTTCTTTTGCTTGGAAGCTTTGGAATTTGGCAATTACATTCCTGGGAGTTGTCTTTTGGGGATTTAGTGTAGAGGGTGTTCTGTGGACTCTTTCAATGCATATTTTGTTCCCTTGTTCTAGAATCTCTGGGCAGTTTTCTTTGATGATATCATGTATTATGATATCAAGATTACTGTTTATTTCTGGCTTTTCTGGTAGATCAGTGATTCTCAGATTGTCTCTCCTTCCTCTGTTTTCCAGGTCTATCACCTTGTCAGTGAGATATTTTATGTTATCTTCTAATTCTTTAGTCTTTTAACTTTGCTTTATTAATTCTTGCTCTTTTGCAAGATCATTGTCTTCTAGTTGCCTGATTCTGACCTTTAAAGACTGGTTTTCCTTTTCAGTTTGGTCTGACCTATTTTTTGAGGCTTCGAGCTGTTTCTGCATTTACATATTTTGGTCTCTCATATTGCTGAGTTCCTTTTGCATTGTTTCCCATTTTTCCTGCCAGAAGGCTTCCATCTTTTTGATAATTTCCGATTTGAATTCTTCAAAAGTTTGTGGGGAATTTCCATTTCCTTTGAAAGGTTTTGGAGCATTTGTTTGTGTTTCTTCTTCTATCTCCTCTGCATTTTGTAGTTTTGCTCCATAAAATGTGTACAAAGTCACCCTCTTCTTCTTGCTTTTCTTGGTGTTTGGAGGCTTTTGCACTTTTGTACTGTTTGCCATCTCTATGGTTTTTCTTCCCCTTTCCAGTTAGAAGTCTGAGTGAGGAAGACTGGCTCTTAGTGTATCTGTCTGATGGTCCGAGGCTTTAGCCCCAGGCAAATTGTCCATTCTCCTCAGCTGCGCTGTCTTCCTGGGGAAGCCCACGGTCTGCCCTCTCCTGCCTGCTGGTGTTTTGGGTGTTGTTGCTCTCAGTTCCCTCCAGTTGCTTCTCCGCTGCCTTACTTCCATGCTCCGAGCCTGGCACAGCACTGTCCACAAGGTACCTCAGTGCCTTTGCCGGCCTGGAAGTTCCTGGCCTTTCAGAGGGCTCTGCACTCGGGAGGGGTCCTGGCCTCCCTGAGCCCTGAGGGCTCCTGATGGGATTAGGTTCAGCTGGGTTGGTCTGGATGTGCCCTGAGGCAAAAACCTCCCCTGAGATTCTGATGGAAGGACCCAGCCAGGGGTCTACAGCCTCCCCCGTCTCTCAGGCTGCTTCCCTGCTGTCTATATTGGACGCCCTGAGACGGGCCCAGGTTGCTTTCAAGGTACGCCCTTCAAAACAACACCTTTGCAGGCCCTAAGGTTCCCACTGCTGCTGCTGTGGGCTCAGCGCTCTGGGTTGGGGGGTAGGGGTCCTGGGACCTTCCTTCTGCCTTCCCCTTAGACCCAAGTGATCTAGAATTCTGGCTTTTGGGGGACGTACCTTTTGATTTGAGTCCAGGAGGGTTCCCCTGCTCTGTCCTGTTGTTAAGTTTGTCAGTCCCCTAGGAGCATTCAGTTTGTGATCAGTAAGGAAGGGTTTTCAGAGGTCTGAACTTTTGCTGCTTCTAAGCTGCCATCTTGACCGGAAGTCCAGAAAATAAGGTTTTAAAAAAGAATATAAAAATGAAATAAATTACTGACAAATATGTTAGTTTGTTATATGCAAATTGCTATCATTTCTAGTTCTCTTGATAAAGTATAATAGGTCTCTCTCTCATTAATTCTTGTATTTAACAATTATATTTTAAAATACTTGTAATTTTAGTTGTATGGAATATTCCCCCTGCTTGTTAGACAGTTTCATGAGTTTCTATAACCAAAATACTTTTTCAGCTAATGGCACATGATAGGGTAATAAGTTTCTCTGCACTTCTTTTTTTTTTTTTTAATAAAAACCCTTACCTTCCATCTTGGAGTCAATACTGTGTATTGGCTCCAAGGCAGAAGAGTGGTGAGGGCTAGGCAATGGGGGTCAAGTGACTTGCCCAGGGTCACACAGTTGGAAAGTGTCTGAGGCCAGATTTGAACCTATGATGTCCCATCTCTAGGGCTGGTTCTCAAAACTACTGAGCTACCCAGCTGCCCCCTCTCTGCACTTCTTAACAAAGTTGTTCCTTAGAGAGAAGTACATTGTATATCCAGTGTGTTCCCTTTGGTGGAAACTGCTAAAGTTCACATTCTAATAGCATTGCCTTTGAGAGAGCCCCTAGGTCACGTCCAAGTCATAATGCAGGTTTTAATCGAGAAATAATAGCATTTATCCTGTGTTTAGGAAAGAATTTATATCACCATATTCTGGTATCTGAGGTAGTATCAACATTTGTGTCTTACAGAAAAGGAAATTGAAACTCTGAGGTCTGATGACATGCTTGAGATTATACTTTGATTTGTTTTTAGGTTGATGGTCCCAACCATGTAGGCAACTCCCTCAACCAACCACTGCAGATTGCAACCCATCTCTGCTTCCTCATTCTGCATAACCCTTGTCTGTGTCCTTAATAAAGTCCAATGTACTGGATGCCTTCTCCTGAGGATTTTAATACTTCATAGAATTATAAATTTAGAACTGAAAGGGTCTTAAAAGGTCACTTGGTCCAACCTCTTCTCATTTTACATATGAGGAAATTAAGAACCAGAGAGATGAAGGGACTTGCCAATGGTTTTTCCATTAGTAAGTGATAGAGGTGGATTGGAACCCAGATCCTTTCTGCTGCACACTTTAGTGTAGTACTTGGCTTGTCAATCTGTTTAGTCACTCACCCTATAGTGTACCTGGAGCCATGTGGCAAAGTCAGAACTTGGTTCCAAGTCTTCTTTATATTATACCAAACTACCCCTAATATAGTCCTAGTACTAAAGGTGACGAGATCAAATAGTAAAAACCATTAAACTATTAATCTGATGTTAGTTGGAAATAACCTAATGGTCTGCAAAATCATACTGTTATTTCTAATTCTGCAGAGAATTATAAGCTTAGGCAACTGGTCTTTTGTGATAGAAGATAATTTTAAATATTGCTCTTTTCTTGGGCAGATGATAACATCCTGTGACTTCATGAAACTTTTATCTTCTGCTTTGCATTTTAGAAAAGATTCCAAATCTGATTGGAGAAGAAATTTCTTCAGGTTTCTCTGAAGAGCCCTTTCTGTATTATTGAAGAACAGTAAATCATTTATTTTTCTATTATATTTCTATCTGACTGCCCACTTTGGAAACTGGACATATTTGGAGCATGGGTAATGAGAAATGCCACTAATATATTTATCATCTAAAATCATGATTCTATAGTTACACATACTCCATTTATTTGTTTATAAGTCAATATTTTCCAAGGCTAGATCTTGATGTTTCTTGAGAACACAGAAACTCATCACCAGAGACCTATGAGTTATGTGAGGTTTGTCAATCTGTCAGGAAAGAATATATTCAGTCCTTCAGTTAATTGTCCGTTTATTGCAAGATGAGTGAAAAATAACAGGACAAATCCATAAATACACCAACCTCCATTTATATAGTGGTTTTAAAGGTTTTTGCTTTATTGAACTAAGCAAAAATAGAGAATAGAAACTTTGCTTCAGTCAGCATTTATTTCTAAAGTTCATATATCAGTATTTCTGTTCACCAGTCTTGGTAATGGAGAGAGAGACCACTGTCAAATGGAAAGCACTTATTGGGGAAGCTAGAAGATTTAGTGGATGGAATGCCAGGCTTGGAGTCAGGGTGGGGTGGGGTGACCTGGGTTCAAATGTGACCTCAGTACACTTCTTAGCTGTGTATCCCTGGGCACATCACTTAACTCAAATTGTCTAGTCCTTGCCGCTCTTCTGCCTTAGAACCAATATTTAGTTTTGATTCTGAGAGAAAATAAGGGTTTTAAAGCAAAAGACAGAAAGAAAAAAGAAAGGTACTTATAAGCATTTCTCTGTGCCAAGCACTGTGGCTAGAAATAGAAAATTGAGACAAATCGTCAAATACCTTATATTCTCATAGCATTTGTGGTTTACAAAGCATTTTATATGCATTACCTTGTTTGGTCTTCACAGTCATCCTTCTGAGTTTTGGTGGTAAGAGGAAGGAAGAAGTATTATTCTTAATTTACAGACAATGGAAACAAGCTCAGAAATGTGATACAATGACAAGCCAACTTGAACTGAGATCTATGTCGATTTCAAAGAATCAAAAGATTTCAGAGTTGGAAGGGATCTTAGCAGCCCTCTTCTATATCTTCCACCTTCCCCTGATTTTATACATAAAGAAACTTAGTTTCAGAAGGGCTGTGTAATTTGTTCAAGTTCACACACTTTTCCCTCCTACCACATATCTCAGCCAACTGGAATCTTGAAAAGCGTGATTATATATACTTCAGCAGTCCCATGCCTTGTCAGTGCCATTTTGACAAGGAATAAACTCTTTAGGAAGTGCCACCATGAACTTCCGGGTAAACATGGCTGCAATCTAGACGCGACTTGCTTCCCCTCCCCGGCACCGAACAAAATAGACTACCTCAAAAGAGCATAAAAATCACCTTTGGAAGAATGGAGGGACTCCCCAGAAATGAAGGTACGTGGGGTTTGAACATTTCCACACTATAAGGAGGAGGAAAAGCTCGCACAAAAACTTGAACTGAGCCACCCCTTCCCCCCCCAAACCAGAGTAAGCTATCAGAGCGCTCACTGGGACAGCGAGTGAGTGAGGAGCATCTCTGTCTGGGGGGGGGGGCACACCAGGGTCCTTGGGATCTAAAGACTGCAAGGAAACGACCTCTCAGGGCGGTTTCATGGGAAAATTCTGTGCTGAGCAAAGGGGCGACCGCGCTGAGAGGCTGCGCTGAGCAAAGGGGCGACCGCGCTGAGAGGCTGCGCTGAGCAAAGGGGCGGCCGTGCTGAGAGGCTGCGCTGAGCAAAGGGGCGGCCGTGCTGAGAGGCTGCGCTGAGCAAAGGGGCGGCCGTTCTGAGAGGCTGCGCTGAGCAAAGGGGTGGCCGCGCTGAGAGGCTGCGCTGAGCAAAGGGGCGACCAGTCTGAGAGTCTGCACTGAGCAAAGGGGCTGCCGCGCTGAGCACAGGGGCCTGCGCTCTAAAAAACCTCGGAGGTTGGGAAGAACTAGTCTGAGGCAACCTAAATTCACAGAAAACCCGCCCACATTACCCAGACACTAGACCAAAAAAAGAAAGTGGAATAAAACCACCAAAGGGATGGCTCACATGTCCCAAAATCAAGCCTCCAAGAAGAAAGGGGGGAAAAAGTGACTATTGAAAACTTTTATGGAGGGAGTACCCAAGGAAAAGAAGAGAATGAGGATGAAATCCAAACAAAATCAGAACATGCCTCCCAAAATGGAAACTATCCACAAGCTCTGGAAGATCTCAAACTGGAGCTTACCCAAAAGATGGAAACCTTTTGGAAAGAAAAATGGGAGAAAGAGATCAGCAGTCTGATAGACAAGACGTCACGATTGGAGAAAGAGCTGGAAGCATCTAATAGAAGGGCAGACAAAGCTGAAAAGCAAAACCAGTCCCTAACGACCAGAATTAAGCAAATGGAAGACAGTGAGATTACAAAACAGCAAGAATCAATAAAGCAAAGCCAAAAAATTAATGAATTAGAAGAAAACATGAAATATCTCACTGAAAAGGTCACAGACTTGGTAAACAGAGGAAGAAGAGACAACCTCAGAATTATTGGTCTCCCAGAAAAACCAGAGATAAACAAAAACCTTGAAGCTATTCTACAGGAGATTATAGAAGAAAATTGCCCACATGTTCTGGAGCAAGGGGGCAAAATAGAAATAGAAAGGGTTTGTAGAACACCCTCTATGCTAAATCCCCAAAAGACAACCCCCAGGAATGTAATCACCAAATTCAAGAGCTTCCAAGAAAAGGAGAAAATCCTACAAGAAGCCAAGAAGAGGAGCTTCAGATATAGGAGGACTCCCATAAGGATCACACAGGACTTAGCGGCTAACACACTAAGAGACCGCAAAGCATGGAACATGATATTTAGAAAGGCAAGAGAACTGGGTTTCCAACCAAGAATCAACTACCCAGCAAAACTGACTACATACTTCCAGGGGAAAGTATGGGCATTCAACAAAATAGGAGATTTCCAAGCATTTGCTAAGAAAAGACCAGAACTTAGTGGAAAATTTGACATCCAATCACAGAAAGCAAGAGAAACATGAAAAGGTAAATATGAAAGAAAGGGAAAAGGAGAGATAAATCTTATCTTTTTTCTTTTAAGTCAAACTCTCTTCTATAAGGACTACATTTATATCAAATTATATATATTAATATGTGGGGGAAATGTATTGTTTAACTCTCAAAAATTGTATGCATCATAAGAGTAGTTAGCATAGGGAACGATTGGGGCATCAAGAAGATTTGGTGAAAGGGGGGGCAAAGAAAGAAAAAGGGAGGGGGGAATCATTGATAATATTAACATTTTCTTCAAAAAGTGGGGGGGGGACTAAATAGAATAATCTTTCCCCCATACAAAGGTACACATGGGAAGGGGAGGGGAAGAACTCTCATATGAGGAGACAAAGAGAGTGTGAAGTGGTATTACTTAACCTTACTCTCAGTGAAATCAAATCTTAGAGGGAAGAGCATCTAGATCCATTGGGATCTTGAATTCTATCTTATCCAACAGGGTAAGAAAGAAAGGAAAATCAAGGGGGGGGAGGGGAGGAGGGAGTATAAAAAGGGAGGGGAAGAGAGGGGGGAGGGGAAGGGAGCATAAAAAGGGAGGGGCTAGAAAGGGAAGCATATCAAGGGAGGGGACTAGGGGGACTGACCTAAAGTAAACCACTGGTTCAAAAGGATATAGCTAAAGAAGAAAGGTCAGAACTAGGGGAAGTTATCAAAATGCCAGGGAATCCACAAGTGACAATCATAACTTTGAACGTGAATGGGATGAACTCACCCATAAAACGTAGACAAATAGCAGATTGGATTAGAACCGAAAACCCTACCATTTGTTGTCTTCAAGAAACACATATGAGGCGGGTTGATACTCACAAGGTTAGAATTAAAGGATGGAGTAAGACCTTTTGGGCCTCAACTGATAGAAAGAAGGCAAGAGTTGCAATCATGATATCGGACAAAGCCAAAGCAAAAATAGTCTTGATCAAAAGGGATAGGGAAGGTAAATATATTCTGTTAAAAGGGAGTATAGACAATGAGGAAATATCACTAATCAACATGTATGCACCAAATGGTATAGCATCCAAATTTTTAATGGAGAAACTAGGAAAATTGAAGGAGGAAATAGACAGTAAAACCATATTAGTGGGAGACTTGAACCAACCACTATCAAATTTAAATAAAATAAACCAAAAAATAAGTAAGAAAGAGGTAAAAGAGGTGAATGAAATCTTAGAAAAATTAGAGTTAATAGACATATGGAGAAAAATAAATAGGAAGTGCCACCATGTCAAATTCTTCAATATTTCTATCTGGATGTTTTAATCAGCAATTAAGCCTTTGTGGTGGCCTGAAATTGAGTAACCCCCTGTCCTAACAAGAGATGAAATGTGTGCTGTGGGCTGTAACTGAGAATTCCTGGGGACAAAATTCCTAATAGTTCAAATCAAAATTTGTAATTGCATTATAACAAGATTCCTAATGCATCATATATTGCCACAGGCTTAAAGGGTAAATCCATTATGTCCAAGTGTAAGGGAGGGAAATCCTAAAAAGTTAAAAAATAACAGTAAATTATAATAAGAAAACTCAAGAACATAGATTGCATATTTATTAAACTTGATTAGAAAGATACAGCTTTTTATTTTCAGCTCATTTGAGATTTAAAGTTACTTTATTCATGAGAAGCAATCATCATGACAAGTACTAAAAGAGCTGGCATTAAATTTTAAAAAAAATTTATTGCTGTTTTCTGCTTTTGTACTTTCTCAACATATCCTTCTGCTCTCCCTCACCCAAAGAGTTATCCCTTATAGTAAAAAGAGACAGAAAGAGAACACTTTTCAGCAAAACTTAATACATTCAGTCTGATAGTACACACTGCAATCCATCTCCTCCATCATTTTCATATATCTTCTTTAGACCCACGCTTTGTCATTAACATTAAAAATCATTCTGTTTAGGGGAGCTTTTTATTTTGCTTTTGTTCTTTTGATTTACATTGTTGCACACATTGTGCATATCCTTTTCCTACACTTTATATTAGCCCATATTTATATAGCACTTTAAGATTTTCCAAGCGCTTTACAAGTACTATCTCATTTGACCCTCACAGCAACCCTAGGAGGTAGATACTATTATTATTCCTCTTTTACATATGGGGAAACTGATTCAGATAGCAGTTATGTGAGTTACCCAGGGTGACACAGCTCTTATGTGTCTAACTCCAGGCCTCTCGCTCTGGCCTTTGTGCCACCCAGCTACCTATTCAGTGTTCTTCATATTTATCATTTCTTAAGGTATAAGCCTGTTTATATGCCATAGTTTGATTAGTCATTCCCCAATCAATTAAAATTTGCTTTGTTTCCAGTTCTTTGCTACCATACAAAGTGGTGCTATAAATATTTTGGTGTGTATATGGAATCTACCTGTCTATCTTTGACCTCTTTGGGGCATTTATCTGTCAGAATTAAGTTAACTAAAATTCTGAAATCCAGAATGTTACCTGTTCTCAAATATCCAGGTAAGGATGAAGGCAATATAAATGCTGCATTTTATTTTATTCAGATAACTTAAGAAAATCTTGAATGTCATTTTTGTAGTTATTAGGACTATACATATATACATACACACATTATATATATATATGTGTGTGTGTGTGTGTGTGTGTGTGTGTGTGTGTATGACACACTAGAAAAATGAAATAGCTTGGCCAAGAAAAAATTGATTATTTCACTTTGTTTCAATATATTAAATATGTATGTCTTAAAAGAAAAAAAAAACTGTCCTGATTTGTCCAACTAGGCTTTTAAAATCCCTAGACTAGGGCTATTGAATTGAGAACAGAGTTTTAGGTAACTTAATTCTGACAGGAATTTTAAGAGCAACATATCCCCTGTCCTTTTGGGAAGGCTCTCTGGGTTTCTGACTATTGGTGTCATCTCTATTTTTTTACATTCTTCAGCTTTGTGAAGTACCTGTCTTTACTGATTACTGTGTATGAAACTGACAACAATACAAATCACAGAATTTGAAAGGACTTCATTGACCACTGGGTCCAGCCCATACTGGAAAAGAATCCCCATTATAATATCCTTGACCAGTGACTGTTTAGCGTCTGCTAGAAGACCTCCAATAAGGTAGAACCTGCCCTCTTTCTAGGCAACCCATCCCTCTTGTGCACAGCTCTGATTGTTAGACAATTTCTCCTTGATATATTAGCCCAAATTTGCTTTTTTGCAACTTCTACCTATTACTCCTGGTTCTCCCCTCAGGGGCCAGACAGAACAAATCTAATCCCTTTGTCACATGACAGCCTTTAAAATACTTGAAGGTAACTATTATATTCCCCCTGAGTCTCCTGTTCTCCAGACTAAAAATCCCCATGTGAGGGAGCTACAATCAAGGCAACTCTTTAATTCATGAACATAGTGTTTCTCTGGTGAACAAAAGGTGTCTTGTTCAGTTTTCTCATCTGATTAAGTTGGGTAGATTTAATGATTTCTAAGAGCCCTTCAGGCTCTAATATTCTGTGTTCTTGTCCTGTTCCAATACTGACATTTTATGTCAGCCAACAAACATTATTAAGAGCTTACTGTGTGCTAGACTCAGTGCTATCTAAACTTCAGTGATACAAAGAATGGCAAAAACACTGTCTTGTCTTTAAGGAACTCAGATTCTTTTTTTAATTGACTTTTTATTGATAACATTGATTTTTACACATCCCTAAATTTTTCCCAGGATCTCTTCTCCTCACTCCCAGAAAGCCATTCTATATAACAAAGAATATTTTTACAGGAAAAAAATTAGTAAAACCAATTAGTATACCAAAAAAGTATGAAAATGTAAGCAGTATTTCATATCAATGGGCCTCTCTTTCAGGGAGTGGATAGAGATGTCTTCTCCTATCTCTTCTTTGGGGGTTATGTTTGTTCTTTGTAATTCTGAACATTCACTTTCAGCTGTTTTGTGAGAGTTGTTCTTTCCATTTTCATTGTTGTAGTCATTGTGTATTCTTGGTTCTGTGTTCCTCATTGCATTAGTTTACGTAAGTCTTTCCATGTTTCTCTGGGAGCATGTATTCATCATATTAGTTATTTCTGACAACACAGCAATATTCCATCATGTTCATAAACCATAGTTTGTTTATTCATTCCCTAATCAATAGACATATCTGCTTTGTTTCTACTTCTTTGCTACAACAGAAAGCACTATTATAAATATTTTGGTTTATGAAGGGACCTTCTTTTTATCAATAACCTTGTTGGAGTATATTCCCAATAGTAGAATCTCTGGGTCAGGGGGTGTGGACAGTTTGTTTAATTTTCATAATTCTAAATTACTAGGAACTTATATTCTAATGGGGAAGACATCAGATAAAAAAAACCGGTGTGTGTGTGTGTGTGTGTGTGTGTGTCTGTGTGTGTGTGTGTGTGTGTGTGTGTGTGCGCGCGCGCGCAGAGCAGCTGGAAGGTAACCTCAAAGGAAGACACTAGTAGCATGAGGAGCTAGAGAAGGCCTCTTGCAGAAGGTGAGATGAGCCGAGTGTTGAAGGAAACCATAGAAGGTGGGAAGGCAAGGGTGAAGAGGAAGAGCATTCCAGGAATGTGACATAACCATTGCCTAGACTCTTTAATTGGAAGATGGAGTGTGTAAGGAATAACAAATAGGCTAATGTATCTGGACTCTCGAGGGTGTGGAGGGGAGTAGAGTATGAGAAAATTAAAAAGATAGGAAGAGTCTAGGTATAAAGAGCTTTAAATGCAGAATAGAAGATTTTGTATTTGATAAGTGGAAGTAATAGGGAGCCACTCTGAAGTTTATTGAGTTAGGGAGGTGACATGGTCAGACAAGGTTTTGAAGAAAATCACTTTGGCATCTGAGTGAAGGCTATATTAGAGTAGGTTGAGATAAGGCTAGGAGACTAATTATTAAAGCTATTTGCAATAGGCTAACCACAAGGTTATGAAGGTTTGCATTAAGTTGATGGATTTGTGAATGGGGAGAAGGGAAGGGGACATCCAAGAGCTCTTATAAAGATAGATATGAGATGATGGTATGACAGCAGATTGAATATGTAGTGTGAGTGTGAGGAGTTGAGGATAATCCTGAAATGGTGAGGCCAAGAGACTGGGAGGATGGTGATACTCTTGAAAACAATAGGAAAAGCTGGGAGGAAGGGAGTATTTGGCTGAGAAACTAATGAGTTCTGTTTTGGACATGTCAGATTTGAGATGCTTGTGGGATATCCAGGTCAAGATGTCCCAAAGCCATTTAGTGAAGTAGAACTGGAGATAAGAAGAGAAGTTCAGATTGGGTATAAATCATCTGTGGAAAGATGATCATTGAATCCACTGGGACTGATAAGAACATCAAAAGAAGTAGTATATAAAAAAAGATGAAGGTCTAGGATAGAGCTTTGGGGGATACCCATGGTTAATGGGGTACATGCATATATATGTATGTATGTATGAATAGAAACAGGAAATGTTTCTTTTCTGGCAGCAATTAATCCATTTTGGCTAGAACATAGTGTATTAAAATGAATAATATGAAAAGACTAAAAAGTTGGTTGGAGCCAGACTGTGGAGGGTCTTAAATGCCAGGCTCAGGAGTTTGTATTTTATCTTAGATGAAATTGGGAGCCAGTGAAGGTTTTTGACAAGGGAAGGTCATAATTGCTAAAATAGAAATGACACTAACATTAGGAGTGTCATAGAACTCATTTGTGAGGAGGGAAAACCCTTGCATAGTCAGAAATGCACCATAGATTTGGGGTGAGCAAATGGCAGAGGAGATAGAGCAGGCCAGGTAGGATCCTTTGACCTCTTGTACTGAAGTAGAAATTGACCCAAGGGAAAGATGGGAAGCTCCAAGTTCTGGTATAGGATGCCTTTTATGAACTGCTGCAGAATGAAGTAAGAGGAACCAGGAAAACAGCACACACAGTAACTACAGCAGTGTCAGTGAGAACAACAACCATCCAAAAAAGCTCAGAGAACCAAAGCTGGAACTGAAGGCCATGTATAATTATAATGATGAAGCTTGACCCTGGGGAAGAGTTGGGAAAATGCACCTCCCTCCTTAATGGCTGTGAAATATATCTTTCCCATCAGACGGGGTTTGAATCTGGACTCATTTTTTTCCCTTCCATTTTTGTTTCAAGAGATGGTTCTTTGGATAGGGAAGGTGAGAGTTGTGAATGATTGTGGGGTAAAAACAAAAGATGTCAATATAAGTTTAAAAAAATTATAAAGAGAGGCCAATTATATTGAAGATCCAGGAAAAAGATGACTAATAGGGAGAAAAAAGGAGTTGCCTAAAGAGATTATGGAGACAAGGACAGATAGGTAACACATGGATAGAGTGCAAAGCCTGGAGTTGGGAAGTCCTGGATTCAAATCTAGAATCAGACACTTCTTAGCTATGTGTGACCCTGAGCAAGTCACTTAAACTCTGTTTGCCTAGAGTTGATACTAAGACAGAAAGTAAGAGCAAAAAAAAAATTGAAAATAGATGTTTGATGTACAGCAAATTTATGCTCTTGAAAAAGACATGTGGAGAAAGGAGACAAAAAAATGGGAATTCAAAAAGGAAGCACACCCTGGTAAAGAATTGTGCCAGGAACCTAGAATGAGCAGAATACCAAGGACAGTAAAAAAAAAAAAAAAGATGGTGTTTTTAAAGCCATATTCAGAGCATGGGAATCAAGACAGGGATAGGACCATTGCTCTGGGGTTGATAGGGAGAAAGGAAAGGAAGGCAACAAGCATATATTAAGCATCTACTATGTGCCAGACACTGTGTTAAGAGATGATCTTATTTAATCCTTACAGTAACACTTGGGAAATAAGTGTTATATTTTTATCTAAATTCTACAGATGAGGAAACTGAGGCAGACAGGTTAAGGGACTTACCTAGGATCAGACAGCCAGTAAGTGTCTGAAGCTGGATTTGAACACATGTTTTTCCAGTTCCAGGACTAGCATTTTACCTAGTATTTTTTACACCTACCTGCTTTAGACAGGTATGGATAGTATGAGGATATCAAATAAAAAAAGAATGTTCAGCTAGTCAGTTCCTATTTTGTTTCTGTTTTTTCTTCCAGTAGCAGTGATCCTTAGGCTAGGAAAGTTAGAATGAAAATGGTCAGCAGGAAGTGGAAACCAAAGAGAAGTGAGAGAATGATCACTGACATCAGTGAATTCAAGGCTCCAGTTAACTTCACCCTGGAGACTTGAAGGAACTAGCTAAGGTGATTGCTGAGCAATGTCAGAATTCTTTAAAATGAAAGGTCATAAAAGACCAGGGAGGTGCTACTGCAAAGGACAAATGCTCTAATTTTCAGATAAAACCAAGAGAATGAATAGAGTCTGCATTCTCAACTAGTGATTGGAGTCCACTTCTTTCTGGCAAAATTCTAGAACTTGCTATATTAAGGGAGTGGTTTGTGAGCTCTTAGAAAGGGCACTAGTTATCACTGGACAGGAGAGTTCTAAATTCACCTCATTTTTTTTTTAACTAGACCAATAAATTAGGAGGATACTGTATAATGTATACTAGTATACTGGGACATCAGCAAAGAATTTGGCAATATTTTTTGGTTTGTTTTTTCATGAACAAGATGGAGATATGGCCCAGTTCTGATAGATTGGGAACTAATTAAATGAACAGACCTAAAGAGAAATCAAGTAGATCTTATCTTGGAAGGAGGTCTCTATGAGGTACCCCAGGGATCTGTCCTTCATCCAGTATTATATATTATATCCACCAATCTGGATAAAGGGACAGTTGTTATTTTCAACTTGTCAGATTTGCAAGTCCCAAGCATATTGGAAATCTCAGTGTTACATTTTATTTATTTATTCATTCATTTGTTTATTTATTTGTTTGTTTATTTGTTTATTTAAACCCTTACCTTCCATCTTGGAATATACTCTATATTGGCTCCAAGGCAGAAGAGTGGTAAGGGCTAGGCAAAGGGGGTTAAGTGACTTGCCCAGGGTCACACAGCTGTGGGAAGTGTCTGAGGCCATATTTGAACCTAGGACCTCCCATCTCTAGGGGATCTCTAGAGGACCTCAGCTCTCAATCCACTGAGGCACTCGGCTGCCCCCTTAGTGTTACATTTTAGATGCGAGCCTGATCCAAAATCATCTCACTGGTTTAGAGAGATAGGACAAATAAAATAAAGTGAAACTCCATTGGAATAAGCATAAAGACCTGCAATTTAGTTAGAAAAAAGTAACCTCACCAGTTTGGTATAGAGAAGGTATGGCTGGACTATTATGACAGATTTGGAAAAGACATGGAGGGTTTAATGGACTGCAAACTCCTTATATGTCAGCAGTGTGACAAGGCAACCAAACACACAGACTATCCTAGCCTGTATCTATCACCCTCGTAGGAGCAGACAGAGTCCAAATACAGATTGAAGCATATGATTCTTCACTTTATTTTCTCCATGAATTTTTCTCTAGAGTAAGCAATATTTGTTTTCATACCATGACAAATAGGGAAATATGTATTATATGATAATATATGTACATCTTATTACTCGCATTCTTGGGGATGGGAGGGAGACATAAGAATAAGACAGATTTTTGGACAGAGCTAATGTGAGAATTTGTTTCTCTTGGGTAAGCATATTTATCATAATTTATTACATATAACAAATCAAATATATTATTGTTATGTATTTTTTAAATTTTTTAATGAGAGAGAAAAGGTTGAGAGACTATTCTGTGCCCTGGTCAGGTCACGTCTATAATATCACTCAGTTCTGGGCCCCACATTTCAGGAATACTTGGATATACTTGTCCAAGAGAAGCTGACCTGTGGTGAGGGGTGGTGAAAGGACAGAAATTGTTTCTGTTTATCTTTGTGTGTTGGTGCTTAACACAATGCCTGGCATACAGGTGTGCTTAATAAAAGCTTGCCAATCAATTGACTGAATGTACTATAGAAGGATAAAAAGAAATAGCAACCTTTGGTCTTGAGAACAGGATACTTAAAAGTTTGTCATGTTGAGAGTGATTAGCCTTGCTCTCTTTGATTTCAGAGGACTCACTCTTGCCGAAGGACCCAGAAGTCTTTATGGTGGGGGTCTAACCTGACCTAATATGGCCTAACCATGCTTCACTTTACTCTTTATTCCCAGCCAGTCTCTCATTAGCTGCCTTGCTTTGCTAGAGGTGCTTCTTAACACCCTTCTTCCCCCCTCCCCCCAATATAAGTAAATCAGTTCTGCTATTGTTCCTGGATAGGGTGTGTCAGTTTGGCCCACTGTAGCTCTATTATCCATTCCTGTAATTTTCCAAACCAAAATAACTCCCTGGCCATCTCTACCCTGTTGTATGATGTCTCACAAACTTCCTGAGGGCCCAAATCCCTATTGTTAGCACAGTACTTGGCATATAAGCACTTAGTAAAATTTTTTTCACTTAATCAACTACAGGGAGGCAGATTTAAACTTCTTATGGGGGAAAATTTCTGATTATTAGCATTATCCAAAAGTAAAATGAATTGCCTTGGCCAGCACTCTTTTCCTTCATTAGAGATCTTCAAGCAGATGGAAAGATAGAAGGCAAAGAAAATGTCAAAGTTCAAGATCATAGAGATAGACAATAAGGGGTCATAGTATTTGAGGTGCTATCTTGCCCTATGAAAAAATTGGATAAAATTAGGCTCTTAATTATGGAAGCTAAGGTTAGTGAAGTTGGAAGCCAGGGTTTTTTTGAGGGGATGTCAACTGGTTTATCAAATACCCAAGTATGACTGCAGAGGGTGGGGTAAAGAGGAAGAGAACTCCCTGAAAGGAAGAAGAATGACCAGGGCACTGCTAGATGCCTGCAACAAAGATTTACACTGAGAGATAGAATGGATAGAGGAGAAGATGGGAAGTGATAGAGGCACAAGGAAAGGTTCTCCAAGTGTCAGAAAAGAGCAGAAAATACTCCAACTCCTCCTCCTGGCCTGGATCATGAGATAAGCAAAGAACACAGAGGGGCATGGGATTCTGAAGTGAGCCAGATTTCCATGAATGCAAGAAAATTAGGATAATTAATACATTTAGGGTTCAAAGGGTCATCTGATGGGACACCTTCATTTTACAAATGAGGAAACTTGACCCAGAATCATTAAGTGACTTACTCAAACTGACAAAGATGGTAAGTGGCAGAGAGGGGATTTGGACCCAAGAAAGTTAGCCATAAAGTGGTGGTGATAATGGGGAACCAGGAAAACCAAATGATTCTAATACTGTAAATAGAAAAGAATAGTAAAATGAAACTAGCTGCTGTGTAATTATAATGATGGAGTTGTTTGGTTTCAAAGAAGTGTATCTACTTTTCATTGTAAAAATGGGGAACTATGGGTATGAAATGTATATACTTTTAGACATGGTTGATATGTTGGTTGATTTTGCTGAACTAGAGAGATTGAGAGAGAGAAAAGAATGTTTTGCAGGTAGCATTTCAAATAGTAAACAAGCTTGAAGTTTTACTTCTCAAAACATTAAGACTTTTCTCTCTTACCACAAGGAACCCTGGGGGTAGGGACAAGTGTGCAAATTGTAGCCAGGCATCTGGGTCAGGTCTTGGTGACTTAGTCCCTTGGTATCAAAATCACATGAAGCACTAACTCTGACCTCTTCTCCCAAGATTGGGGGTGAGGTGGAGAAGAGAAAAAATGAGATTTCACCAGAAGATACACTACCTATGGAATGTGCCTTTGGCTCTGGGCCAGGCAGGTTCTGGAGTGGCAGAGTGATTCTGAGATAAGTGACTCTCATGTGGGTACAGTAGCTTTTTTTAATGGGTTTGGTGCCTGTGGGTTGGAGTGGGGAAGTACGGTGCTCTTTATTGAGCTTAGTAGCTCTGTTCTAGACCTATGGAAGTAAGTAAGATGGAGCCAAAGCAGAATATCTACACATGTTAATGCTGTCTTCTTATAGGGCATCCTTTAATCCTGACAACACATAGCAGCTCTTTTAACTCTTGGCTCTAGTCCCTACTTCTAATGGATCATGTAATCTCAAGGAACCTTTCCAAGATGAATTTCTTTATGTGTTAAGTGGGATTGATAAAATGTAAGGAGCACTAGATTAGAAATTTGAACATTGGCATCTGAATCTCAGTTTTTCCATTATCTATTAAAACTCATTTCACATCTGTGGGCTTCAGTTTTCCCTTATTTTTACTCAGTAGTCTCTTCATCTGGCTGTTCCCAGGCTCTGAATTAGGCCTTTGAAATATGTGCCTTCTGGGGGGCAGCTGGGGGGCTCAGTGGATTTAGAGACAGGAGGTCCTAGGTTCAGATTTGACCTCAGACATTTCCTAGCTGTGTGACCCTGGTCAGGTGATTTAACTCCCATTGCCTAGCCCTTATCATTCTTCTGCCTTGGAAACAATACACAGTATTGATTCTAAGACAGAAGGTAAGTGTTTAAAAAATGAATGAATAAATAAAAAAGAAATGCACACCTTCTGAACCTCATAGGGTAGTGGCAAGGTTTAAATGGGATAACAAATAGAAGCAATCTAAAAACTAGAAAGAGATATACAAATGAAAAATGTGTATAGTAATTATAGAATTTGGGTTTTTCCTATCATTAAATTCTACTTGAAAATGCAGAAACATTTCTATTCTGAAGAAATGTGGTGCTAGCAATATTTTTCATGAATACATATGTATCTATATTCAAGCAGGTGTTTTGTTTGTTTGTTTTTAGAAACTAGAAAATGTAGATGTAGATTTATCTTTGGTTCAAGCCCAGGCAGGACTCATCCCTTTGGAGTAGTTTACCTGGGAACTGGTTCTGTTACTTATAAGCTTGATTTCCTTAACCTTTTTTTTCTTCCCCTGTGCTTAAGCTAGGGCAGATTCTAACATGAAACAGAGAAAAGTCGTATTGTTTTATGAACTAGTCCTTTGAGCCTGTTTATTATAGGACCCCAGAATCATAGTTAGAGCTGAATGGGACCATAGAGACCATCCAGTTCAGTGTCTGTCTTCTACATATAAGAAATCAATATTTGAAAAGGTTTGGAAATGTCACTACTATCATAGTAAAGATTGAAGATTTTAAATGGTTTATTGGCCTAGGAGGCTATATGGAGACATGCTCTTTATTTTCTTCCTTAGAAATGATTTATTGGGAGAGAACTCTGAAAAGGCCAAGAGGTTTATTGTTTATTGATTACTGGAAATAGGGTGAGTGTTTATCTGAGGAGCTATTTTCCACTTTCCTTTGTTCAGCTATGGCCTATTCTTTAAATAGATTGAAATTTAGAACCTTTTCTGTTTTAATGTATCTTGAAGCCAGATGATGGTAGGTTCTTTTTGGCTTTATATCAAGGCTAACTTTACATACCATAGACCATTAGAGCTGGACAGGACTTCTTGAAATTTATTCTGCATAGATTCTTTCCTCTTTAATGAAGTAAGAGGCAGCTTGAAATTGGAAGTGGTGACATTATCATTTTGCAGACACAGAGAGTGAAATTTAGAGGGCCTTAATTAAATTGCTGAAAGATTCACAGCTAGTGGTAGTCTAGTCTACAATATTAGTCAGTCATCTTAGTCAGTAAACATTTATTAGGCATGCCAGGCACTGTATTAAGTACAGGAGATTCAAAGGAAGTTTAAAAAAAAATACAGTCCCCAGGGCAACTGGGTAGCTGGTAGCTCAGTGAATTGAGAACCAGGCCTAGAGATGGGAGGTCCTGGGTTCAAATCTGTCCTCAGATACTTCCTAGCTGTGTAGCCTTGGGCAAATTGCTTAACCCCCATTTCCTAGCCCTTACCACTCCTCTGCCTTGGAAACAGTACATAGTACTGATTCTCCAGGATAAATCTGAAGTTATCAAAAGAAGGAAGACACTAGAGTTAAAGGGGATTGAGGAGAGGAGAATCAGAGAAGGCTTCCTCTAGAAGGTTAGATTTTAGCTAGGATTTCAAGGAAGCCAGGAGGTAGAGATGAGGACAGAAAGCATTCCAGGGATGGGGCAGCAGCCAGGAAACATGCCCTGTATCAAGAGGAATATCTTGAGTGAGAAACAGCAAGGAGGCCAGAGTCGATGGATCACAAAGTATTTTGCCAGGGTTGAGGTAGGGTTGGGGAGGTGGAGATGGAGAAAGCAAGGTATAAGAAGACTGGAAGAGTGAGAGGAAGGAAGGGCTTTGAATGATTAAACAGGATTTTCTGTTTCATCCTGAAGGTGATTAGCGAGCTTCTGAAATTGAGTTGAAGGGTGACATTGTCAGATCTGCACTTGAAGAAGATTATTCTGACCATTGAGTAAAGAGTGGACTGCAGTAGAGAGAGAACCAGGGAGCTAGAAGGAAACTTAGAAACCATTTACTCCAGGACCTTCATTGTACAAAGGAGAGAACTGCAGCCCAGAGAACACCCACTGAAGTAATGGTGGAGCAAGGACAAAAACTAGGGAGACTTGGCAGTATTCACAGTTGTATACTTCTGATACTTGGAGAAATTTTATCTACACAATATAAACCAGGTAAAAAATAACAAACATTTCAGTTACATATTTCTCTAGCCTGAACTGTGGTTGCCAAGTAGAAAAATTTCACATATTCTAGAAAATGCATGATGTTAAAAGAATATTTGATAACTTAAAATTCGTTTTTCACTTCTCTACATCCTAATACAGTTTGAGTAAGAAGAAGCAGTTTTAGTAGTAATTTATTTTTATAATCCCTACTATCTTTGTATTTTACTTTATATCTTTTGCTTCTATCCATTGTTTCAATTTATAATCACGTGGTTCTGTAGTTTTAAGGATTATGCCAGTCAGACAGTTAGATCTGCATTTTAGTACCATTTCTGCAACGATCTGGATATGGGATCCTGGACAAGTTTCCTTTTCTGAACTTCAGTTTCCTCTTTTATAAAGTTATTTGATTAATCAGCTTATCTTTTAGGTATCAGCATGTTTCTGCTCTACTATATCCCCAAAATCTACTCTGACCCCAGAAAATGTTCTTTAGTTAAAGAGGCAGTGAAAAAAGCAGTGGGCTTAGAATTGGAGACTTAGAATAACACCCCAGCTCTACTACTTAATAGCCAAGCTCACTTCTCTTTGGGCCTTAGTTTCCCTATTTGCAAAGTGAGAGAGCTGGGTTGGGTGGTCTCTAAAGTCCTTTCCAGCTCTAACATTCTTGGAGTCATATATTTAAAAAAAAACAACAAAACATTCTGAGAGTCACCACATTTTTCCCCCTAAAAATTATGCTTATTGTGTAGTTATATTTGAAAAGTAAGTTTACTTCTTATCTGTGGCAGATCAATTCCTAACTTCTTTTTTATACAATAGGTTTTCATCAGCCCTACTCATCTAAAAAAACCTTTATCAAAAAATGGCTAATTGAGGGAGAATGAACTTCGGGTTACCTCACACAGCTAATAGACACTTTTAGCTGTTATTTATTTTGAAGAAAATTCAAACACTAAACAAAAGGGAGAAGAGGACTGTATTAAATAACTTATAAAGTTGTTTCCATCTCTGATAGTCCCTGAAGCTTAAGTCACTAGTCTTCCTTTCCATGGTCTTTACCCCCCACTCCCACCCCCTTATAAAATGAAAGGATTAGACCAGATGATACACATTTCCTACCTAGAAATGTACTGATTAAGGAAGTTTTATGTCCCTTTCCTCCTAGAATTTAAAATTGAGTATAAGTGCTTAAACATATTATCCTAGATCCTTATAACAACCCATTAAAGTATCTTATGCAAGTAGTGGTATCTCCATTTGACAGATGTAGAAACTGAGGGTAAGAGAGAAAGTGATTTGTCAAAGTCACATAACTGAGTCATTGAGCTACCCTTGAATCCAGGTCTTTAGGTTCTGCATCCAGTGTGCTATATGTCAATCATATACTCAAATAGAAATAGGGGCCACTAATTCATACATTAGGATCCCTATGGGCTGCACATTGACTTAGTTTTAAAATGTAATGTTATCTTTTTTTTTTAGTTATTTTGTCAAATATTTCCCAATTATATCTTAATCATGTCACAGGTACACTCAGGAGTGTTGCATCTGTTTGACACTGTTGCTTTATAGTATATGAAGCTCTCTCTCTCTAAAGAACATATAGGGTCAGCTACATGATTCAGTAGATAGAGTGCACCTCAAGTCAGGAGGACCTGGATTTGAATTTGGCCTCAGACACTGCTTAGCTGTGTGATCCTGGGCAAGTCACTTAACTCCATTTGCCTTAATGTTTTAGAATTGTTAGTAAGACAGAAAGTAAGGGTGTCTGTATATACAAGTTCAGTCTCTTTATTTGACAAAGATAGAAAGGACACCCAAAGAAGTGAGTCTTCCATAGAAAAAAAATGTTTTTTTCCTAAATCTTAACATTTCTAATCATAAAACAATAGAAGATCAAGTACCAAGAGGTATAGACAGTTAAGCAAATGCTATCAGTACAGAGGAGAGAAAGATGATTGTAGGAGGCCATGAAATTAGAAAGTCAGTTGGAAAAGGAGAAACTTCTAAGGCTTGAAGGATACATCAGATTTTGACAACCTATAAGGAATGCTGAACTATCATATCATATCCTGAGTTTAACAAATTCCTCATTTCTGTGACTGAAACCTATTTATGCTATCAAAATATAGTATAAAAATATGGATTTGTAGGATTCAGTATATGGAAATGAAAATGAATTTTATTTCATTTTATTTTTTTAAAACCCTTACCTTCCATCTTGGAATCAATACTGTGTATTGGTTCCAAGGCAGAAGAGTGGTAAGGGTTAGGCAATGGGAGTTAAGTGACTTGCCCAGGATCACACACAGCTGGAAAGTGCTGAGGCCACATTTGAACCTAGGACCTCCTGTCTCTAGGCCTGGCTCTCCATCCACTGAGCTACTCAGCTGCCTCCTGACAATGTATTTGAGAAAAAATAGCATTTTCTGAAAAGGAAAAAAGAAATCATATGCAGCTAATAGCTCAGTATCCTACAGAGTTGACTTTAAGACAAGGATGATGTACTTCTAAAGATTTCCATGATAAATGATCCATGATAAAGTGTTTACTTGAATATAATTTGATTCCAAGTCAGAAACAGCTGAACAAAGTCTCCATTGAACAGTAACAGATGTGAATACCAATTCAGTATTAGAAACTCACTGAAGTGTTTAGATTTTGATAAGCTGAGCTCTAGGTTGAATTTTACCTTTTCTCAGCTGTACGAGCAGGTTATATATTCAGCTAGTAGGGGAAAAAATGTTGGAAGTTATTTTTTTAGGACCTCTCCACCCAGGGGGTAGAGCTTTCTTCCTCTTTTTGAACTTTAAGGAACTCACACAAAAGAGCATTTCCTTATAGCAGAACCCACCAAGAGCATTCTATATGAAACCTTGAATTTCTCTTTCATCTTACTTGCTTTCTTTTAAAAGTTTATAAGAAGTTCTACAATTTATTTCAAAACTGTCCTGCTTGTCTGTACATCTGTTCACTTCTGTGGAGCAAAGCATTCGAAAGACCCAGAAACTTCCAGGGTTCTTCCCAGTCATTCTGTTCTTTTAATCCTCACCACCACCCTGTGAGGTGGAACTGTAAACATTATCTCCAATATACAGATAAAGAAACTGAATCAACCTCTCCTAGAATAACGGAATCTGGTTTGGAAGAAACCTAAGGGGCCATGTAGTTCAACCTAGAGCTAAAGTATGAATTCCTCTCTAGAATAGCCTGGACAAATTAACGTAAGTTTGTAAGCAGCAGAGCAAGAGATCTCACTCAGATCTTCCATCCTCTTATTTATTACTCTTCCCCTATATCACCATCCCTCATGCCACAGTTTTGGTTTGTTTGTTTTTTTCCCAAGAATTCAGTCCAGGTCAACAAACATTAAGCACCTACTACATAAAGGACATTGTGTTTGGCACCAGTGGACATTGTAATAAGGGAAGAAGAGAAATGGGTTACAAGAAGTGAGAGAGAGCCAGCTGCCTTCCAGGAACTATGATGCTGGATTCTGGAACACAATGAAGGAATAAATAGTGAACACCAGTAGTTACTCAGGGCTCTTGGAATTCCTCTTGCTTGATCTGAGGAGGTTTTGACTTACTGTCCCCTGGAGCTGAATAGGCTTGCTTGCCTCTGTTATTCCTGACTAAAGAAACCCTTCTTTTGTTTCAAAATCATACTGTTCCTCTATGCTGAAAGCATTCCTGTCAACTAAGAAGATCTGTGACCAGCTAACCTGAGCAAAACTACAGTGTTGGTGAGGCCTGAGCCCAACTCTGGCCTAGTCCAGCTAGGGTGGATCCAACCATCCTGAGTTCATTCCTAGATATATCTGAAGACCTGTTACATCCTACAAATCAATCTGGGAGGATTAAATAGTGTCAGGTTTAGCTAGTCAGCCATTGGGATCTAGACAGACAGGTTAGGGCCTAGGGAGCATCAAGATAAAGAAGCCACCTCCATGAGGAGGTTTTAGAAAGTGGGAGGTTAGTGAGACATCCCTTAGAGCCAGACACCTCTATTCTTTGATCCTACCTTTATAATACCTTGTTTTTCAAGAATAAATCCCTGTTCTGTTTTTTCAACAACTTGTCTGGTAGATTGATCTGTGTACTGCTCACAGACCTATTTCACTGAGAGGTACTAAGGACTTCAGTAACCTTAGTATCTCAATAATATCATCAACACCATCCCTAGTAGGGACAATATTTCAACATAATGATAAATAATACACGCACCCCAAGAATTCACTGAGGTGTTGCGCCTGTTCTGTGAAGCTTATCCTGAGCCTCCCTGTTGTTACTGCTTTCTTCCTCCACAAATTACCTTGTTTTTACCACTTTTGTATGTGTATGCAGGCAGTTCTTTTAGGCAGACAACTTGACATGACCTGTACCACTTACTTTTTTGTGGGAGAGACATTTTTGTCTGTGTGTGATTTCTTTTGAAGGTTAGCAACTCATCTGCAATTCATGATTAGTCAATCAAATGTCCATTCTTATGTTGGGCACTATACAAATATCACACATAGGAAAGCAGGAAGCCATGAAATGGGTGAGTCAATTGCAACATAGAGCCAACAGAAACACCAAAGAACAAAAGTAAAGAGCATCAACAAGGATTTGAAAAGAAAATGCATCAGTCATGTAACAAAAGGGAAGGATAATGGGTAGGCATCCAGAGTGGAATAGCCACTGTATTGAGAGGAATAGCCATTGCCTTGTATCCCTGAGGTCCCAGTTAAGATTATATGACATAAATCTGTATTACACCCAGTTAGCACAGTTGTGTGATTCTTCAGTTACATACAGCAAGGAGGAAAGGTGATTGATGGTAAGAATAACCCAGGAGTAGCCTTAGAGAATTAACTGATACTGAGTTGTCAGGTGCTTGGGCACACAGCTAGTGCGTGTTAGAGGCAAGACTGGAACCCAGCTCTTCCTGACTCCAGGACTAATTCTTGATCCACCATGCCAAACTTCCTCTAAAGCCTCCACTGCTGCTAGGAAAGGAGAACTCTTCTTTCCTCTCTCAGAGATATCCATGGAGGGACCTTCTCTTTTCAATAGTCATGCTTGTGTCCACATAGTTAGATATTTCAGCTGAGATGGTTTGACAAGTATGGGTGTTTGCCATTTGGATCGTTATTGTTTCTTTCATTGGTAGCCTCTCCTATAATTGACATTCCTTCTGCCTGGCACAGTCTTTGTGGACACAGTAAGCTGTGGCATTTTAAAGAGGTTGATTATCTTGTTATGTAAACTATTATCAGCAGAATTGAGTTGACCACTCATTCTTTGTGGCTACAGAACCAAAGGGCCTGCTCTTTAATTTAGTGATTCTTTAAAGCTGTTTGTTGAAAGCCTCATGCTTCTACTCAGCAATCTAAGACTTTCTTTTGCTCTGGGGGATTGTCCTCTGCTTTCAGTGGAGTTACAAATACCCAAAGGAAAAAAAAAACCAAAAACCATCTCTGCCCTGAAGGAGCATACATTTTAATAGGGGAGACAACACATATAAGATGACTGGCCAAGAAGGGCATTGTGACAGGAATGGTGAGTTGAGCTATTGAGATATGGAATGACTGACTTTCCAGAAGCAATGGATGGATTTGATTACTGTTCCCAGAGCAGAAAGTGGAAGAGAGGATACATATAGCAAGATGATGGTATTTTTAGGTGGCTGGAATAAGATAGATATAATATACTCTTAACAATCAGGGGCCTGAATGGGAAAAGGGGTAGTGGCTGCCCTGGGCAGCTTGAAGGAAGATGGCATGTTTATTAGACGAAATGAACTCTTACCTTTCATAAAAGTCTATGTTCTAAGGTTCCATGCAACTCTCAAATTAGTGACTCTCCAGTTAAAAAATATGACACATTCTCAGTATGAGGCTCCATTGAAGACTGAAAACAAAATATTAGATGGTTTTAGATCAGTTCATTTAGTAAACTGGGAAGTCCAAGGTGCCAAGCATGCTCTGTGTGTACATATCTTAACTTGTTTTGGGTGACATTCTTTGCATGCCCCAGCTTTAGGAGAGAGAAATGGAAACCACATGTGACTGGCTGGGTAAGAGCTTAACTGGTCCTACCTGTGCCACCAGCAGCTACTGGCTAATGACTTTCTATCATATTCAGCATGCTGAGCAATCTATGCAACAGGTTTTTATGAAGAAAAGTATTCTGGTTGTTTCCATCCATCAGACTGGTATATTTTCCTTGTGTGAGACATTTGATTTCTGACCCTGAGATGTGCTGAAGCCTAATTCACTAGTGTATTGGTTTGTAATAGGATCTTCTGCTCTTTGCTTTTGGAACCACCAGCCAAAAATAACAGTCTGAAAAAGAACTATGCATCCAAAATCACCAGAGAAACATGCTTCCTAGATGTATTTTCTGGAAAAAAGCTGACAGAAAGTGAATGCCTTCTTTGTCTGAATGCCACAGGAGCCTGGTTTTTTTTGGTGATCCACACTAGCTGACTTCAGCTTGGCCTTGAATTCAGTTATTGAAATGGCACTGCAAGGGGCTCTTAAAATTTTTGTGGTTGCTGTCCTGGAGGGAACTTGGTTTTAAAATGAGCTAAACATGGTTTCCTGTTTCCTTATAGAACATCAGATTTGCAAGAGGCCTCCTAAGTCATCTAGTCCAGTCCCTGCCTGAAGTAGAATTGCTCTTTACAGCATCTCTAGGAAATCACCATTCAGCCTTCATTGCAAAGGAGCACATTACCTCCCTAGGAAGCCCATTTGGCTCTAGACAGCTCAGACCATTTTGATTCAAGATAATATGCATGAATCTGGTATACATCTCTGCTTTCTTCTTTGAAAGTTTTCTTTTCACAGCCATTCCATAATGGTGAAAAGCAAGGGAGTTTCAACTTATAAATATCTGGTGATCCAACTGCTAAGAGTTGACAGGACTGAGTGCCATGGTAGAGGCAATATATTAATGGTAATTCACAACTTAAATTTAAATTAAATAAATTTACTGAGGAAGTTTGGAAAGAGGCCCTATAATTTATAAGCCATTATTATAAAATCACAAAGATTCCAACAGGGTATACAGATCCACCTCTGAGTGACTTCTCTGGAACTACTCCCGATAAGAGTATCTCCTTCAATAACCTGTTTTTATGTGCTATATAGCAATACATAAGCGAAACCATACTGGAGTGTTCCCTTATGCTCTTCTTTTCTCTGTCTTAGCTTATTGAAATACTTCTCTTCTTTTAAAAGGGTACCATGCCAGGGATGCAGCCAGATGGCTTAGTGGTTTGAGAGCCAGGTCTAGAGATGAGAGGTCTTGGGTTCAAATATGGCCTCAGGCACTTCTAGCTATGTGAACCCCCGTTGCCTAGTCCTTACTGCTGTTCTGCCTTGGATTCCAAGATTGAAGATAAAGGGTTCCTTAAAAATAAAAAATAAAAATAGAAAAAAGATGCCATTCTTCTATGATAGTGGTGTCAAACTCATTTAGAAACAGGTGTCACCAATCCCATACATAAAGATCCCTGTGGGCCACACACATCTTGATTAATTTTTAAATGTAATGTTATCTGTTTTATTGTGTTTTTTATTTTATTGGTTATTTCCCAACTACATTTTAATTTTTTATAAGTTCATTTAATCTTTAATTAATTCAAGCCTCACTCAGAAGTATTGTGGGCTGCATGTTTAGCACCTCTGCTCTATGGAGCTTTCCCCAGTTTCCTTCTGGGCTTCATGGCTAAAAGTTAATCTCTTTCCTTCCTTGAGTCAGAACATTTGTTTAGACCCACCCTACCTTTTTTATCATCATGTTTTTATCATCATTTTATCAAATAACTATAGTTATTCCTATGTCTGTCTAACTAGCAAACTGCAAACTCCTTGAGGACACAGATTATGCTTCACTTAATGTTTATATCTCCAGGGGACAGCTGGGTAGCTCAGTGGATTGAGAGCCAGAGACAGGAGGTCTTGGGCTCAAATTTGACCTCAGAAACTTCCTAGCTGTGTGACCCTGGGCAAGTCACTTAACTCCCATTGCCTAGCCCTTGCTGCTCTTCTGTCTTAGAACCAATATTGATTCTAAGGCAGAAGGAAAGAATTAAAAAATATATATTTATATCTCCAGCACCTAGAAAAATACCCTGTATATAAAATCATAGATCATCAGAACTAGAAGGAACTGGAAAGATTACCTTTAGTCAGCCCTCTCATTTTTCCATTAGATTGTTAGTTCCTTAAGGACTATCTTCTTGTATCTCTAGCATACAGCACAGTGCTTGGCGCATAGTAGACACTTAATAAATGTTTATCAATTACAGAAAAGAGAATCAAAATTGAAGTTGGATACTTATTAATTGTTCGTTGATTCAAATGTAGCATCATATTTGATTCTAAAGTGAATTAATCAGGAAGAAAGGTATTAGAGATATATTGGATTTAAATTTTTTTCCTCCCAGCCTCCTAAAAACATCCCAAGTCAAGCTTTCTAAAAATATAAAAATATCCTTTACAAAAGAGTTATTTTGAAAGGCAGGACGATAGAAGAACAGTCAGAGCCCTAGTTCCTGGGCTCTAGTTCCAACTCTTCCAACCAGTTATATGATTTTAGTCAAGTCCCTTGATATGGTAGAGGAATCTCATGTGTCATCAGATTAGATGGCTTTCCAGTACTAAGAATAAGAACCTGTGATTATTTGATTCTATTGAAGATTTCTCCTTTACAAAGTGAAAGAGTCAGACCACATGAAATCTAAAATCTCTCCCAACTCTAACTTTTTATGTTTTTTTTACATTAAGAAAGGCTAATATAGTATATAAAATATATTTTATTTATATAACAGATTTACGTAACAATTTTAAAAATATTTTACATATTTATTTATGCTTCTTGAAATTGATTTCATTTCTGAATATATTTCCATTTTCCTGCCCAGCAAGCCATCTCTTACAACAAAGAAATTAAAAGAGAGAAGCATGTAAACAAATCTAATCAACATATTAACTGTGTCCAACAAGTAACAGTGTTTATTGATTGTGGCTCTCCTCTGTGGAAGGTATATTATTTCAAGTCTTCTCCAAGGTCATTGTAATTATATGATGGTCCATATAGTTTGTTTACACATATCCACATACACATACACTAACATTATTGTAATCATTGTTTCTATTTTTTAGTTTATTTTTCTTTACCTCAGTTTACTAGTTCATATAAGTCTTTCCATGCTTCTGAAAAATCTCCCTATCTTATGACACAGTAATAGTCAACTGCATTACAGTTTATTAAACAATTTAACTGTTGTTCCCCATTAAGTGAGCACCAACACCAGGTTTTTGCTACTGCAGAGAATGTCATCTTGAATATTGTGGTATATGAAAGAATTTTTCTTTGTCTTTGAACTCCTCAGGGTATAAACCAATTGGTATATACCTCTGTATCAAAAGATAGGAACATTTTAGATGCTTTTCTAGCCTAAGTGCAAATTGCTTTCCACAATTGATTGAGCCAGCAGTTCTACTAATAGTACGTTAGTGTGCCTGTCTTGCCACAGTCCCGATGCAGGATATTTTCATATTTTGTCACCTCTGCCTCTGTTTTCTGAGTAAAACATAGGTTTGGGGGAGTATATAAAATCTCAGATGGAAGGGTTCATAGAGATCACCTAGTTCAACCTTCCATCCATGGAGGAATTTTCTCTGTTAAGTTGATAGTTGAGTCACCACTGCTGGTTTCTTCAGACCTTTCTTGAAGACTATACAGAAGCCAGGACTTTTTCCTATCTTGGAAATTTCCAACTGAAGCAATGCTGAAAACCACAATGTGCAATTGTATTCCTGTGGGCACTCCACTTGAATTATTAAGTTACATTAAAACAGAAGCTTGGTGCTATTGATGGCATTGTTTTTCATATCCCCTGAAAGATTAATATTGCTCCCAACAAGAAAGATCCTGGTATTTTTCTTCTCTTTGGTGTCTCTGACTATTAAGAATTCCATCCTCAGATCCATTCTTGGATTCAGACTTCTTAAGGTAATTCAGGTACTCAAGAGGTGTGGTGTATATATATTAACCAACTGCCTAGGAAATTTTTATGCTGCAGTACATTTGACCTGTGGAAGAGTGAACTTTACATATACCATTTAAAGCAATTTCTGTAGAAGTAGGGCTTTTCCTAATGAGCATTATAAAATATGTAGCCAAAAATTGCTTTCTTAGTGTCTTGTTCCCCTTTAGAAAGACCTTCATTTCCTGACCACAACTATTTGGATTAATTTTCTGACAGAAGGGGGCTTTTCTTAGAGACAAGGCTGTCTGTGACAATAACACCACAGATCAGATAGTTTTACAGAGTACATAGAGAGCAGCTTCATGGCTTTGTCTATGACACTCCATTGCTAAGGAATGATATAAGCAAGAAAGTCTCTGTCTTCATGGAATTTACATCAAATGGAGAAAACTATAACGTGGAGCTGTGAGAAAGAAGAAATGTTGTAGAATGGGCCAGAACTGTGTTAGAAGATGGGCCTCAGCAAGATAAGGCAAAAACACTGGTATTTTAGTGAAGGACTGGAGAAATTATAATGTGGTAAAGTCTTTGACCTTCTTGATTTTAATGCTTATAAAATTTTTTATGAGGTAGCTACTAACAGAGGCTGTTTAAGAGGGGCCAAGACCATCTGAAATTGAATGATGTGTGGCACCTAACTTCTTTAGCAATAAAATTCTAAGTTTTAATGGTTTCCTGGTTTCTAAACCTAATTAGTTTCTTCTTCCCCAGAAGAGAAGTCACCACCACCATATTGAGAATCTTGAATCATTTTCTCTCAATCTAAAATCTCTATTTATCATAAAGAAGGGTTGTCATGAGAAGAATGAGCTTTGCTAGAAGAAACTAGATGTCTTCTTAAGAAACTTTGGTTTTACATAAAGGAGCCTGATTATAGGAGGAAAGAGCACTGCACTTAGGAGTTTATGCCCTGATTCCAATACTTACCAGCCATGTCATGTTGAGCAAAGAAGGCCTTTGTTAAACTGTAAATAGCATAGAAAATTAAGCCTATTCTATTGTTTCATAAGCGATACTTTATCAGAGAGGATTTCATTCTCTTTAGGTGACCAAATCTTGAGGGTATAAAATTGTACTTCAGTGACCTCATTCATCCTTTTGTCTATTAAGGAGTTTGAATATCATTCCACTAACTGCCAGAGGTGAAGTTTTTCTTCATTGTCTGAGTTCATAAAATATTTTCTGTGACAAAGGTTTTTTGTGACTCATCCTGAAGAATGGAATTACAGTTTTCTTGAAATAACATGTTTGAAAAACCATGACTATGATATTGGTAGGGTGAAAGTAATAATAGTAAATGGGTACACAATTTCATAGATGAAATTTTTCCTTAAAATGTTTGATCAAAGATACTTCATTGTAAATATATCCAGTAATACCACTTGGGCTGTAGTATTGCCATAGAATCTTTGACTTGGAAGCAACCTCAAAAGTGACCTGGTCCAAGAGTATACTGTACCAGATCCTGGACAAATAAATGAGTATTCAATCTCCTTCCAAAGACCTCTGAAATTAAGGTGTTCAGCCCTTACCAAGGCCACCCATTTCATTGTTGGCAGTTTTGATTATCAATAAGTAGTTCATTGTGGAGCCTGATCTAAATTTGCCTGTTGGTCCTAGATTTGCACTTTTGAATCTTAAAGAATCAGTTTCACTTGACTCTTCCTCATTCACACAATTGAAGAGAGTAATTGTCTTTTCCAACACTCTCTCCCTTTCCTTCTCCTTAACCACCCCCTTTCCCAGCCAAAGATCTTCCCTTCTCCATGTTAAATATCCTTAGTTTCTTCAGATAACCCTCTATCGATCCAGGTCCCAGATTCATTCTGGTCAACTACCTCTAGATATGCTCTAGGCTTTGAAGTAATATTATGTACCAGTTAATGAACAGGAATATATAAGGAATCCCAAGCCTGGAAATTGGATGTGATGAAGGCTAAACATTCTGATTTGTGTGTTCAAGGTGGAGTTGACAAATTTAGGGCCAGATAATCATTTGAATGTTCCTGAGTATGAACTTTTGTGATGGAATGCTATCATTCTCTACCTCATATTCAAATCTGTGAAGTAGCTATAGCTAGCAAAATATCAACCCTATCTTACTAAAGAGTAAACTGAGACTTGGGGGTAAAAGGAGTTGTCCAAGGTCCTGGTAATTTACATTATGCACTGAATAGTCCTGCAGTTCTGCATATTTCTTTTTAGGCATTATCAGTAAAAGCCCAATGAATGGAGACAGCTAGAGGTGAAGTGTACATACTTATAGGCCATTAGGTATAAGCAAAGAGATGAAATGGAAAGCAGAAAGAGAATGACATAAACAAGTTTGTCCTCTTTTGTTTACTTAAAACTTTCTGAACCATCCCTAATAAAGCAGTCAGGAAATTGTAAATAGGTGCTCATTAAAGAGGTCTCTTCTTTTATTCTTCTTACCATTTCCTCTAAAAAATAGATTCAAAATCTTGTATTCTGTTTGTTCTTCACCCTAAGTGGTATTCTGGGCACATGTTTCTTGCACTATTCAGAAAAAAAAAAGTGACTTAAAAAAAATTCTCTCTTGTTTCCAAAGTGTGCTTCTATCATGTTTAGCAAAAAGGGTTTTTTTTTTTTCATCCATTTAAAAAATTAAGGGGGATATGCTTTTTGGACATGAATAATATTTAAGCATTTGTGAACTGCTCTTTAATCAGGAGATATTGATCGCAGAAATTATAAAATGAAAAAAAATTCTTCTTGCAGATTTGGCAAGAAAGCTGAAAAGGACTTCTCCAAAATAGAAGCCTAAGCCTACTTAATAACTTTACCCAGAATGAAAGTCATCAGTGTGTATGTTAGAAAGAGCACAGGATTTGTTTGACTCCTTTATGTCATTTGGGTCCTGGTAATTGCTCAGAATGCCTCTTTTTTTTTTTTTTAATGATAGGTCCTACAAGTGGGAACTTAAGACATAAACTCAAATAGACATTCCCTTTCCTTTCTCTCATCATCGCTTCTTTAGACTATTGCAGTGACCTCAAGTCTGTCCCCACCTGGGTGGGGAGAGACTCTCATTCTCCACACAGCCACCAAAGTGATTTCCTTAAGGTCAGATTCAACATATTAGTCCTCTACTCAGTAAACTCTGTCTTTCTACTGCCCCTATTATAAAATAGAAAACCTTCTTTTTAACTTTAACACCCCTCATCTTAAAGCCCCTATCTTTTGAGCTTCATTATTAATTACTTTCCTACATCCAACAGGTCTAGACTAGTCTTCTCTTCATTCTTCATAGATAGTACTCCATCTCCCTTCCTTTATGTCTAAAATGTTCCACCTCATGGATCTTTTTCTTCTTCAAGGTGCAGATCAAGCACAAGTTTTCTTTCTGAAGCCTTTCCTGATAATCTCAAACTACCAGTTTTGTATCTAACCAACTTGTATTTATTTTTTTTTGTAATTATTCTATATATACTCCTTAAGAAATTTCATTCTTATTTTTTTTGCTTCCCCAGTATTTACTGTCTGTGTGGTCCATGGTAGATGCTAAATGTTGGTAATTTTTTTAAGTGAATAACATGCTACAATCTGCATTCAGACTCTTAACACTTCCTTCTGTGCCTGCAGATAGTATTTTTCATTATGTCACCCTTGGGTTTATCTTGGTTCCTTGCATTGCTGATAATAGGTTAATCTTTCACAGTTGATCATTGTATGCTATCTCTGTTACTTATACAATGTTCTCCATGTTCTATTCACTTGACTTTGTTCATATAAGTCTTTCCAGGATTTTCTGAACCATCCTGTTCATCATTTTCTTACGGCACAGTAATATTCCATAATAACCATATGCCAAACATCACTTGTTCAAATATTCCCCAGTTGATGGACATTCCCTCAATTTCCAATTCTTTATATTTCAATACAAAAAGATGCCACAAATATTTTTGTTTATATATGTGTCTTTTTCTCTTTTTTAAAATCTCTTTCTGGCCTGGAATTTGTCTCCCCCACCATAAGCTGTGCCCCCTTGGGTCTTTATTGTCTGTTGCTACTGACTCAATGTCTTCCCTCCAAAAAAAAAACCCTAAAAAGTTGGTTTGGGGACAGCTAGATGACTCAATGGATAACAGGTCTAGTGGCAGGAGATTCTGGATTCTAATCTGGCCTCAAATACTTCCTAGCTGCATGACCCTGGGCAAGTCATTTAACCCCAGTGGCTTAGTCCTAAACCACTCTTCAGCCTTGGAAGTAATACTGAGTATTGATTCTAAGACAGAAGGTAAGGATTTTTTAAAAAATTAGTAGGTACTATTCAAACCAACTTTAATTCCCCTTCATTTCACTGTCCTTCCATTAATTCATCACAAAGAAATATCGCTGATTGACTTGATCTTTTCTTGATTCTAAAATGAGTTGTGACTGTGAGCAATTAACTAACTTCTTCTCTCTGGGCCTCAATCCCCTTATCTGCGATGTGGAGAATAATAGTACTTGCTCTGTTTACCTCACATGGTTACAGCAAGGAGAACTAAAGTGCCATATAAATGTGAGTTAATACCTGCCAAAATCATCCCAAGCCACTAATGACATTTATTATGGACAAGAAAAGGAGTTGTTTGGTTTAATAACTCAATTTAAATCTAGTAGTTAGTACTTTGTGAAGCTCCCAGCTACAACAAAGCAAGCATATCAAGCAATAAGAAGGTTTTCACCTTCCTTCATATCCACTTAGTTTATTTCGGTCCCTAGGTCTAAGAAGGTAAATTTTCACACTGGACTTCATAAAATCATTCTCTGAACTTGCATTTCAGAATATCACTATCTGACTATGTGGCTGAACCCTCTAAAGACTGGCTGGCTACATTATTATAGATCAGTTGTAACTTGAGCCCAATGTTTTAAAGAAAATAAATCAAACTGAAGTCATATGAGATAGAGAAGGGATGCTAAGCTTTGGCTTGGTACTAACCCCCAGATCAGGTTCAAGAACAGCAATGCAGCTGTGAAAATTGGAAACTAAGAAAACAGTTTCTAACAGTAACAGGAAGCAGCTATTTTGTGAGTATTTTGCTGCGACAAAAATCAAAAGCATATGCAACTTATTGACTGTGTGATCATGGGCAAGTCAAGTCATTTCCCTGGGCCTCATTTTCCTTGTTATGTGATTCTATAAAGTGATAGAACTGAAAGGGACCTTTGAGGTCATCTTATTCAACTTCTAATTTACTAAGAAGGAAACTGAGAACTAAGAGGAAATAATTTACACAGAGTTATGCAGTTGTGTTCATAAGGTCATATTTATAGAAAAGAACTAAGTATCCATTTAGTCCAATGGCCTCAAAAAATTAATATTTGAGAACAGTAGCCTGGGTAGTTCCACTAATTGCAATTACCTCCTTTTTCTATCTTAACCATTATCTATTATGCCAGTAAATAATAGATTTTGGGTATATTTTGGTTAAGCTAAAAATTAATTGAAGTGAAAATTTTAAGACATTATATATAGCACTGGGGATCCATTTGATGAAAATAATAGTTTCTGTCCTCACTGTGGTTTACATTTTCATATTGGGTTAGAAAGAGAGAACACAATGTGTATACCAAATAATTATGAAAAGAAGAATTCGAGGACAAAAGCAATAGCTAGGCAAGGAACTGTAAGATGTGAGAAGAGAATACATTCATCTGCAGGGATCATCTGAGGCTTCCTGGAGGAGGCAGAAATCCATTTGAACCTGAGAGGAAGAAAAATATTTGAATGAAAGAATGAATTCTAAGCATGAGAAATAAGTAACCTGATTAATCATAGGGAGGAAGGACAAAACTGGGAAACATCTGGTGACTCAGTTTAGCCTGGAATTTAAAGAGTAGTAATGTGAAAAAAGATCAGAAAGATAGGTTGGCACCACATGATGGATGAACACCAGTCAATAATTCAGCAAGTACTATTAGGTACCTGATCTGTGCTATATACTATGCTAGGTGCTGGGCATATGAAGATAAACGTGGAACAGTCTCCATCCTTAAGTAGTAGATGTACCCCACTGAATTTTTGTACTTTACCCTTAGGCAGTGTGGAGTCCCTGAGCCTCCCTCTTTTGAACAGGGAGGTGCATGGTCAGATTTGTCCTTTAAGAAGATTAATCCAGCAGTCTGTGAAAGATGGACCAGAGAGGAGAGAGATTGGAAGCAATCATGGGAATTGGTTTGTTTGTTTTTTTAACTCTTATCTTCCATTTCAGAATTGATACTAGTATCAATTCTAAGGCAGAAGAGCAGAAAGGGGACTAGGCATTTGGGGTTAAGTGACTTGCCTAGGGTCACAAAGCTAGGAAGTGTCTGGGGTCAAATTTGAACCCAGGACTTCCCATCTCTAGGCCTAGTTCCCAATCCATTAAGCCACCTAGCCACCCCCAATCATGGCAAATTGTTAACCAAAAGTTATGGGTAAGAATCATTTGAGTAAGGTTTCTTGTCCCTTGTTTGTATCTGGCCCAATTTAGGGATGACAGAAACAACTTTTTTGTAGATGATGGATTAGGGACTTTTTTCATTAAGACAGATGACAGTGTAAGCCTGACAGTGTAACCTTCCATTGACTTCTAATAATTGTCATGAATTTTTTTCCTCAAGTCCACAAATAATGACTTTAAAAAATATGGGGCAAAAGGGCTTTAAAAGACTGTTAGCCTTTTCATCCAGCCACACCACTGCTGGGTTTATACCCCAAAGAGATAATAAGGAAAAAGACTTGTAAAAGAATATTCATAGTTGCATTCTCTGGGGTGGCAAAAAAATGGAAAATGAGGGGATGCCCTTCAGTTGGGGAATGGCTGAACAAATTGTGGTATCTGTTTGTGATGGAATACTATTGTGCTCAAAGGAATAAATAAACTGGAGGAATTCCATGTGAACTGGAACGACCTCCAGGAATTGATGCAGAATGAGAGGAGCAGAACCAGGAGAACATTGTACACAGAGACTGATACACTATGGTACAGTCGAATGTTATGGACTTCTCTACTTTCAGCAAAGCAATGATCCAGGACAATTCTGAGAGACTTATGAGAAAGAACTGTGGGAGCAGAAACACAGAAGAAAAGCAATTGCTTGATCACATGGGTCGACAGGGATATGATTGGGTCTGTAGACTCTAAATGATCACCCTAGTGCAAATGTCAATAATATGGAAATAGGTCTTGATCAATGACCCATGTAAAACCCAGTAGATTTGCTCATTGGCTACAGGAGGGGAGGGAAAAAGCATCAATCATGTAACTATGGAAAAATATTCTTAATTAATTGATTAAAATTTTACAAATCCTCCCCCCCCCCCAAAAAAATATGGGGCAGTTAGAGCACCAGGCCTGGAATCTGGAGGAACTGGGTTCAAATGTGGCCTCAGATACTTGCTGTGTGACTGTGGACAAGTCACTTAATCCCAAATGCCAAGCCCTTGCCACTCTTCTTAGAACTGATACTAAGACAGAAGCTAAGGGTTAAAAAAGAACAGAAAAAAGGGAAACATTAAAGAGACACTGCCACTGCCTTTTCCTGACCTCCTCTTATGATGTTAAGATGAGCTGAACATACCAACCTACAAAGTGGCACTGGAACTCCTGAAGAAGATATAGGATCATAGGTAGGAGAAAAAAAATGTTCCTTGTTCAGTTAAACTTTCCATCCTTTTGCACTAACCGCCCTTATTCCATGAACAAATTACAAAAAGCCTTTAGTTTTATACACATTGGCCTTTTCTGGATTCTCAGATGACCTTCCCAAAGCAGACCAAGGAAAATCCCCATGGTGCCAGGCCACAAAGTTGAGCTTCTAGAAGTGACAGGCTCCTTCATGACATCTTACCTGCTTTGTACCCTAAACCAGCTCCAGTCAATGAATAGGCTATTTCATTTCTGCCTGACTGCCAGGAGAGCCCCACCCCCCTCTCTACCTCTGTCTTTTGTACCATTTTCATTTTAAAGCAAGAGGGGGTGATGATTTTACAAGTCTGGTTCAACTTCATATAATACCTCTCTTGTAAAATTCATTATGTGCTATTTCCCCGTAATAGTAACTGCCATTTCACAGTAACACTGTGTCTATGAAAACCCATCATGAGCTCATGAAAGAATTAAGTATTAGTTACTAGCCAGGTTAACCTTGGGACTCTCCCCAGCTGCCATGGATAATATTTTCTTTCATTCATTCATTCATATTTTACTAGTGTATCTGATTTTCTTCCACGAATTGGTCTTAGTAACATTCCATGAATCAGTGAAGCATCATATTCAATGGCAGCATATTCAGATTGCATAATAATTTACTACTGAGTTTTACTGAAGAATCTCTCTCAGGAAGCAGGTAATAAAAACCAAATGTGCAATATATATGTTGTTTTCCTGGTTCTGCTTGTTTTATTTTGCTTGTGTTTGGCTAGCATCCTACTTGATTTATTTATTTGCAAATATGAAATGGTGTATTGAGTAAGAGAACTGCCGGACTGTCTCATGATCAGGGTTCTAGTTTGGTTCTTCTGTTAAACTGGCTGTGTGTCTTTTGGCAAGTCAATCTCCCTGTTTTCCTATGTGTAAAATGGGGGGAATCCAGGTAGGTAATTTTTCTTTCTTTGTAACAATTAAGATGGAAGGGCAAAGGGTAGACAAACTAAGTGACTTGCCCAGGGTCACACAACTAGGAAGTATCTGAGGCCAGATTGAACCCAGGTCCTTCTGACTCCAGACTTGCTCCTCTGACTAGATAATTTCTAATCTGATACTAACATTTCCAACTTTAATACTCTATGATTTTATGAAACTTTTCCCTCAGTCTTTGACTTCTGAGAAGATTAAATTGATTATCGTTTTCTGTTGATCCCATTTAAAGTTAATTGATTTTGTTCTATCCTTGCCTAAGTCATGGTTGTTGTTGTTGTTGTTGTCTCTGAATTTAGTTCAGAAATTCTGCTGACCTGTAATGAGCTTTTTAGAAACCCAGGACTCCTACTAATCACTTTTCTATTCTTGCCTCAAGGGAATCTGTTATCCTTGAGGAATGTGGGTAAACACCAGGAGTCTAGTATCTTTATACCACCAAGCAATCCTTCATGGATGTCTGGTTTGCTATCCAGCAAAGTCTGGCCCACTAGCTGTGACCTTGCAGGACGACTCAAACAGTGAACATTTCTTAGTCACTGAGGGAAGGAGGGAGTTGTTGGTAGCCCTCATTCCTAATTTCCAACCAATCATATTGTTTCTCACACCTCAGCTCTGTAACTAGTCGTGTTGTCTTCACCCCTGTGATGTTTCCAACCCTGTAACCAACTGTACTATTTCTTCACCTACTTGTTCTATTTGTTGTTCTGTGCTTATAAAAGGGAGCTGTGCCTCCTTCCAATTCAAGGTCTTTTGGCTGAGACAGTCAATAGACCCATTTTGTTTTACCAGATTTGTGTCCTGATAATACATTGTTATCTTGCCTTGAGAATATGTACCTCAGTCTACCTTTGTTGAATTTTACTTGAGACACCTAGGAGTATATGCCTAGTCATGGTATCTCTGGTTCAAAGGAACATTTTTTTAGTGTAATTTCGGATTGTTTTACAGAATCATGGAGCCATTTGACAACTCTACTAGCATCGGGTTGGTGTGTCTATATTCTAAGAGTTCTTATGTTTCCTATATTTGTCTTGTCTTTTGCTGTCTTTACCAATATACTAGATATGAGGTCAAATATTAGAATTGTTTTCATTTACATTTCTCTTATTAATAATTTCAAACTTTTTTTCATAGTTATTGATGCCTTACATTTCTCTTGAAAACTGCCTAGCTTGTGACCCTGGGCAAGTCAGTTGACCTCAATCTGCCTCAGTTTCCTCAACTCCAAAATGGCACCTATCTCCTAGAGTTGTTGTGAGGAAAAAATGAGATAATATTTGTAAAGCACTTAATTAACATAGTGCCTGACACATAGTAAGTGCTTAATAAATGCTTATTTCCTTCCTTTTGATCATTTATTTTCTGGCAAGTGGTTCTTGCTCATACCTTATTTATATCAATTTGCTCCATATCTTAAATACTGAACTTTTTATCCAAGATATTTGCTACAAAACTTGTTTTTCTCAAATTGCCTTAGTAATTCTATTGATTTGGGATTAGTCATTATTTCCCTTAAGATTCTTATTCTTAGGAGAGGCTTTGTTCATCTTCCCTTCTTAACTACATAGTCCATTGGTAACTTTTTTCATCTATACAAGACTATCCTCAATGTTAATTTTCACAGGATCACAAATATCAGAGCTCAGAAATACCCTCAAATATAAAACCTAGGTTGTCAGAACTGAAAGGAATTCTTAGATCCTAGAATGTCATGGTTGGAAGGACCATAGTCCATAAAATGTGAATTCTGAAAGGGATATACTAGAACATAGGCTATTAGACTTGAACATCATCTAATGCAGTCCCTTATTTTATAGGAAACTCTGAGAGGGAAAAGAGTAGCTTAATTATACCTAGCTAATAGCCAGGACTAGACCCCAGGTCTCCCAATAAAATAACTTGTCATTATTTCATACTGCCTCCCTCACAAAATGGAGTAAACATCATACAAGGGTGAGGTATGCTGATGATAACTCATTTGTTTTTTCAGTCTTGAAAGATCAGACTTATATTTATGATTTTAATTAATTCATTGTCTTCACTTTTAATTCTGCACTTTAACCAAACCAAAGTCTTTGGAGGCTACGAATTGATGTATGACAGAATTAGTCTTGGTTGTCTTCTGAATGCTTGGGGAATAAATTTCTACTGTAATTTGAGAATTGAAAAAGAACATTGTCTCACTGCTGGAGTTTAGAAAGGAATTAGGGGCTCTTTAATATAAGAAACATTTGTTGAGCTGGAAAAAAGGTTTACCAAATAATGTTCAAAGAACATCAACTCTGTTCCCCTTTTGCCTTTATTCTTCAGCTCTCTGGGAGGAAACAAGATAAATTAAATGGCCTATTTAGATGAGGGGACAGCATAGTATAAGGCAAAGATAAGATCATTAGACTAAAAGTCCAAACTGAGTTTTGAGTTCAGGTTCCATCTTTGCCTCTTGCTAACTCTGTGACCATATCTCTTAGAATATATTATGGAAGGATCCCTAGAGATTCTCTAATCCAACCTCATTTTATAAAAGAGGAAACATTCATAAAGGAAAAGTGATTTACTGAGGATTATGGTTGATCTCCAAAATCCTTTCCAGCTCTGTGATTTGTGGGCATTCCTCATTGCTCACCTTATGGAACTTCAGGGGACAACTTGTTACTGTGAAGGAAAGCCAGTAGAGCCCAGGAAGCAGAATGAGCTTGCTGGTTAATTTGCAAAGGCAAAGGTCCAATGAGTATACAGAGGGAATATGGAAGGAGATGTGTCCCTTTTAAGAATATTAGCTACTGTTCAGTAAGTTAGCAGGATACCTGCCTCCACAGTACTCACCAATGATCAAATTAGAAGAACCTGAAATAAAATATGACTTAACCAAACCCATCTTACATGAATACTTCTCCTTGTTCAGTTTTTACTTAATTCTAAATTAATGTGCTGTGCCATTATTTCCTGTCAATGGGTAAAGGTAAGTAAATGGCTCTTCCTTTCTGGTGCCATAGTCTGATGAACTTGCCATTGTGAAGATTGGATTTGGCTATCCCATAATTGTAACAATGAAAATACTTAGCTCTTCCTTTATTGCAAAGATTAAATTGTAATTCCCCTGTCTATTTTTAGATTTTAATCCCCAAAGTTAACGTTAAAATAGATCTACCCATTTTAACTACAAAAAAGGTGTTAACTAACTACAAAAGGTGAACTAACCAAAAAAGGTGTTAACTAACCACAAAAGGTATAACTAACTAAAAAAAAAAGTGTGAACACCCATTTCATACATTGAGTGGGCAGTCCTGGAGAGGAGAGTCTGCTGTGGTTGGTGGACATAAAAATTTAGGGGAGGCATCACAAGATAATAATATCTTTAAATAGAGGAAACAGAGGCACACAAGGGGAATGAAGAATGAAGAAGAGTCACTCAGAGGAGAGACTGGTAGACACTTAGACTTAGAGTGAAGACACTTGGTTGTGGAACTGGATCCCTTGAGGAGCTCGTGCAGGAGACCTCAGACTGCTTTCTTTTTAAACGGTCACTGTGGTGAGTGTAAAGGCTGACCTAGTTTCCTTGCACTTTCTGGAGGTGTGAACCTCCAAGAAAGGGCCAAGATCTTGAGGCTCCTTTTCCCTGATTAGAGTCTTAGAATTTCTACCTGGCTCAGAGGAAGCCAGAGTTTTCTCCCCTTTTCTCTCTTCCTTAATATCTTAGACTCTATTGTAAAAATAAACTACCATAAATTCCATTTTACTTTAGTAATTCATTTTGAGATTTAGAAATTAAATCCCTGGCGACCACCAATTAATATTCAGTCCAACCATATAATTTTAACACCATCTTAATAAGTCTGTCATTACCATCTGCCTTAGCATTGCCATCTATCTTCGTTCTCTCTCCAATCTAATCCACTGATGCGTCATTATGGTATGCTAGAAGAGCATGGAGTCAGGGGACTTGGGTTCAATATTTAACCTTTCTTCTTACCTTTGTGTCCTCTACCAAACTTCTTTATGCATGGATTTTTTTATGCCAGTCCTATGTTCAAAATCTTTTAGTAAATTCCTTTTGCTTATGAATTAACTCAGATTCTGTACCATGGCATTTAAGACTTATTTCTAATCTGTCTCCATCATCCCTTTCCAGCCTTTTTCATACTACTTTCTCAATTAATTCAGGATCTAGCAAAAGTGGACTACTTGAAATTTATACCCTGGGCATTTCTATCTCCGTGCTCTGCCCTTGTTCACATTCTCAGTATCCTATATCTAGAATACAAATCCTTTACCCCACCACACATCTGTAGAATGCCCTTCCCAATCTATAAAGCCCAGCTCAGATACCACCTCCACCAGGAAACCTCCCTAAAGTTCTCCTCCCCCCCCCTTTAGAGCTCACATAGACTCTCTACCCCCTTATTCATTTACTATGTCATTTTATATTAGAGTTGTTTACATTAGTATTATATTGTGATATTTATATTAGTTATTTACATCTATGTCATATTTCTCTCCTAGAATGTTAGCTCCATTATAGTAGAGATCAAGGTTTTTTTTTAATCTAATTTAATTTTAAAAAATTTAAAATTTTATTTAACATTTTTCCCCATGGTTACATGATTCATTTTCTCTCCCCTCTTCCCTCCACCCTCTCAGAGCTGACAAGCAATTCCACTAGGTTATACATATATTATCATTCAAAAGCTGTTTCCTTCTTATTCTTTTTTGTCATAATCTTTTAAAACCCAAATTCCAAATTATATACCCCTATATAACAAGTGATAAATCATGTTTTCTTCTGGATTTCTGCTCCCACAGTTCTTTCTCCTGATGTGGGTAGCATTCTTTCTCACAAGTCCCTTGGAATGTCCTGGATCATTGCATTGCTGCTAGTAGAGAAGTCCATTACATTTGATTGTCCCAGTGTTTCAGTTACTGTGAATAATGTTCTCTTGGTTCCACTTATTTTGCTCCACATCAGTTCATGTAGGTCTTTCCAGTTCTTATAGAAATCCAGCAATTCATTGTTCCTTATAACACAATAGTATTCTCTCACCTTCGTATACCACAATTTGTTCTTCCATTCCCCTATCAAGGGACATCCCCTCATTTTCCAATTTTTTGCCACCACAAAAAGCATAGCTTTAAATATTTTTGTACAAACAGATCCTTTCCCATTAAAAAAAAATCTCTTTGGGATACAAACCTAGTAGTGGTATTGCTGGATCAAAGGGCAAGCCATCTTTTAAAGCCCTTTGGGCATAATCCAAATTGCCTTCCAGAATGGTTGGATCAATTCACAATTCTACCAGCAATGCATTAGTGTCCCAATTTTGTCACATCACCTCCAACATCTGTTATTTTTCTTTACTATCATATTGGCCAAACTACTAGTTTTAATCTTTTTTTTAATTGAAATTTTTTATTTAATTTTGAATTTTTTTTCCCTGGTTACATGATTCATGTTCTTTCCCTCCCCTCTGCCCCCCCCCATAGCCAACAAGAAATTCCACTGGGTTTTATGTGTGTAATTGATCAAGTCCTATTTCCATATTATTAATATATGCATTAGAGTGATCACTTAGAGTACATCCCCAGTCATATCCCCATCAAACCATGTGATCAACCAGTTGTTTTTCTTCTGTGTTTCTACCTCTTCCACAGTTCTTTCTCTGGATGTGAATAGCATTCTTTCTCATAAGTCCCTCAGAATTGTCCTGGATCATTGCATTGTTGCTAGTAGAGAAATCCATTACATTCGATTGTGCCACAGTGTCTCTGTGTAGAAGGTTCTTCTGGTTTTGCTCCTTTCACTCTGCATCAATTCCTGGAGGTTGTTCCAGTTCACATGGAATTCCTTCAGTTCATTATTCCTTTGAGCATAATAGTATTCCATCACCAACAGATACCATAATTTGTTCAGCCTTTCCCCAATCAAAGGACATCCCCTTGTTTTCCAATTTTTTTTTTTGCCACCACAAAGAGCATGGCTAGAAATATTTTTGTTCAGGTCTTTTTCCTTATTATCTCTTTGGAGTATATTATAGTAATGGAATACTATTGTGCTATAAGGAATGATGATTTCTATAAGAACTGATATGGTGTGAAATGAACAGAACCAAGACAACATTGCACACAGAAACTGAAACATTATGGGATGATCAAATGTAATCGACTTTGCTACTAATAACAATGCAACAATCCAGGACCACCCTGAGGGACTAATGAGAAAAAATGCTATCCATATCTAGAGAAAGAATTGTGGGAGTAGAAATGCAGAAAAAAAGCATATGATTTATCACTTGTTTATATGGGTATACGATTTGGGGGTTTGTTTTTAAAAGATTACTCTGTTACAAAAATGAATAATAAATGGAAATGAGTATCAAGTGATAACACATGTATAACTCAGTGGAATTGCTTGTCAGCTCTGAGAGGGGGAAGGAAGAGGGAAAGGAGAGAAATTGAATCATGTACATAACTATGGAAATTTTTTTTAAATAAAAAGATAAATACAAATTAATTTTGTATCCTTCCTTTTGTTTTATTCTTTGCCATATCTTTTGTCTTTATATCACATATGTTTTCAGTAATATTCCTTCCCTTCCACTCTTTAATAAACTATTCCTTATAAAAATTTTTTTTAATTTAAAAGAAAAATGCCATTTCAGCATAACCAAACAAAATATATATCAACTTGAGTCTAGCAATATAAGTCTTATTCTATACCCACAGTCCTTCATGTTCTCAAAGAAGGGAAGGTGATGCCTATTTCTGGAGGTCAAACTTCTTGGTCATCAAAATCAATGTTTTCTTCTTTATACTTATGTTTTTGTAGTCATAATGTATACTATTTTCCTATTTCTTTAAACTTCCTTCTGCATCAGTTTATAGAAATCATCTGATGCTTCTTTGAGAGCTTCACATTCATCATTTCTTATGGCTGTTGTTTTTAATATTCATTTACTATAATTTTTTAAATTCTTTAATCACATGAGCTCTTTATTTTTTCCACACTTATATCATAAATCAAAAATGCATATCGAAGTCTAGGGGTCTATAATACCTCTATTTATCCAGTGGGTGTCAAGTCTAGCAGTGTGATGAAGTAGAAAATGCAGTGCATGTATTTGCAGTCAGAAGATCTAGATTTAAACTCCAGGGCCCTTGCTTATTAACTCTGTGACCATAAGTAAGTTATTTCTTCCTTTTTCTCTCTAAAAAGAGAGTTTTGCAAGAGATGAGCTCTTTCACTCCCTTCCAGATATAGATTCTGTGATTTGATGTGACTATTCATTCCTTTTCTCCCCTAGCTCAAGAGCTGGAGTGTAGAGGACCTTCAGAAGAGACTGTCTGCACTTGATCCTATGATGGAACAGGAGATTGAAGAGATCCGACAGAAGTACCAATCCAAGCGACAGCCAATTCTGGATGCGATTGAGGCCAAGAAACGGCGACAGCAAAACTTTTGAGCGAGTCCCGGCATGGTGGCAGGGTTAGGTGTGGTTCACATCTCAAGGATGCTCTGTTTCTAACTTCCCACAAACCCTACTGCAGGTTGCTCCATGTTGAGAGCAAAATAGAGGGGCAAACGGTTCTGCCCTTTCATGTTCTCATAAGCACCTTTGTGAACTTCAGGAATGCAAATGAGCACGAAGGTCTTTTTTGACAGTCAAGGCTCCATATTGATATCCTATGTATTTAAAATAATAAGAGATCTTATTTCTAGGGGTCCACATTAGCATTTTTAAACTTATGGTTTTTAACTCAAGGAATAGGGAAATTCCTAGGCCAACAAGAGTTGGGAGTGTTTTATGTTTGTCTTATTGTTTTTTTTCCTCATATAGCTTTTAGTAGTTCTTACTAGTAACATTTTTAAATGTGTAAATTATAATTATGTCCACATATCCTGTGGCATTTAACTACTGTACTCTTGGTACGGGTATAGCTTGAAACAGTTCAACTGGTACCCTCTTATGACTATGGTACTGTAGAATGGGTTAACAAGGGTCACTGGAAGGCCACTGAGAAAAAAGAATAGGATTCTGGGGAGACCAGCCTGTTCTTTGATGGAGCTTATAAAATTAAGTTGCAGCCTAATCATGTTAGGGTGATTTGAGCCTGGCACTTGCTTAGTGCTTTTCACTGTCTGTTAATAAATAGTAAATCTGGATTTACTATTTGAACTCCAGGAAGAGGCCTGTCTCATGGCACCTTCATTGCAGATCATTTTAAAACTTGTCCCCCACCAGCTCCTCTTCTGTCTGATTCTTCTCCCCAGATACTCTGTTGTAGACTCCAGTGGCTAAACAGAAAAAGCCCTGGTTAGAAAACTCAGCTGCCTATCTTAGCTCTGTGCTTGGGCAAGTTATTGAACCTACATATCCCTGCTTGTACAACAAGAGGTTAGACAGGTGACTGCTGAGGTCATCTTCAGCTCTGGCATTCCTTGTTCTTAAGGCAGCTAGTCCTAATATCTCATGCCACACTCTACACCATCCATAATTGGTAATCAGGCTTCACCATCTTCCTGTCTCCTCTCCCTCTCACATATCCTTCTTCCACCACCACTTCCCCCCACCCTTGCCTCCCCAAAAAAGGAAATTCATTGTTTGTAGAGTCAGCATGATGTAGAAGAAAAAGCACTGGACTGGGGCCTCTTCCCAGCTTTGAGAACTTGATTGTGATTTTAAATAAGTCACTTCTCTGAGCCTCAGTTTCCTCATCTGTAAAATGAGGTGGTTGGACCAGAGCTTAAGGTTCCTTCCAGTTGTGACATTCTATGTTTCTGAATCCACACATTTAGCTCTTTAGCTATAAGAACATTGACCACAGCCTCTGTTTCAAGTGGCACACTGTCAGATCACATTCATTTGTCTTTGGGATCCATGTTCAGCTGTGTTTTTAGGGGGAAAACTCCTGCCTACTTCCTTCCCTGCAGCCAAGCAGGAAGGGAAAGCTCACATCCCAGGTGTGATATGCAAGCCCAAGAAGTAGCTTTAACTTTTTTTACCAGAGGACTCTGACACCAATATAAGTTATGTCTTGCAATGTGCTGTTGTCATATATGGTTGTACATAATAGGCCCAGGTCCCTTATCTGTATATATGTGAAGCAGTTAGGGGGATCTTTGAAATCTAAGATGATTCTTTGATATTTGGATTGTTCTTCTTTATCTAGCACTGGCCTTATTTGTTCTAATAAATTGTTCTGAAAACGAAAGACATCTTCCTCTATAAGTTCCTCATAGAGCAGTGACGAGAGGTTTTAACTCAGAATGGGCACTTTTGGAGTAACACTGAATTCCAATTTTGAGCTACTAAATGTTTACATTTACCTTATTTCCCTCAGGCACACAGTATGGAATTTTGTAACTTAGGTTAGAATGTGGCTAGACCAGTCATGGTGAACCTTTTAGAGACCAAATCCCCAAACTGCAATGTTCACACTATAGGGAGCCACCTCCCTTCCCATTCCCACCCCCTCCTTACCCCAGACAGGTGAGGGAGGAAACATCCTTAGGCATGCGTGGAGAGGGGGAAGGGAGCAGCCATACCCCCCTGGCATATGTGCCATAGGTTCATCAACACAGAACTAGAATTTCCACTCATGTCAGTACGCAAAGCTTTATTAACTGAATACTATATGTCAAGCATTGTGCTAAGCATCAGGCATTCCAAGAACTGAAAAACCCTGTCCCTGAACTGAGCTCACAGTCTAATGCAGAAATGCAAATAACGATGCATCTAAAAGATCCAGACCGTGAAAGTGGGAGACAGTTTCAGAGAAATAGCAATGACATCCTGAGAAGGTGGGATTTGTGCCACTTTGTGGCAACATGAGGGTGACTACTCCCTTCTCCATGCTGTGCCAGGGCAGCACAAACTCTGAAATGTCCTCCCAAGTTCAGAGGCTTTGTGTGTGGTAAACTATGAGCCTCTTGGTCAAAGACCTGCTAAGTTTATTGGCAGGTTGTCTGAGGAGTGAATTTTTAGCCTCAGCAACCCTTTGAAACTGTCATCTAAGGCCTAAAGGGGGCTTGTCTTTGGACAGTTGGACTCTGACCTGTCAGAGGAAGTACCCCCACACATGACATTTCTATTCCTCAAAATACTAGTGCAACACATCCAAACCCACTAGACAATCGAGAGATTTCTTGATTGGATAAGCCAATGAGTCTGACATAGCCCTCAAACCCACCCAAGATCAATGGAGAAGTGGGCAGAGAATGCCACAAGGGAACTAGATGCAGAAGTGTGGTACTACCAGGTCCAAAGAATATCACAGTCCTGAAGCTAAAGATTTAAGAGTCTAGGACTAGATTGGGTTATTTTGTTTTATTTATGTACAAATGCCATGCTCAGGGACTAAGGTCAGAAAACTCTGGGTCTAAGTGTCAGGGTTTGGGGGAAGCTTAGAAAGCAGTGAAAGATGAAAGCCCTCAAGCCAAAGACAAGGGTGCCCTGATTCGGAAGCATCTAACATGAGATCCACTATACTTCAGAGTGGTGCCCAAAACAAAAATTTAACTCAAAGGAGACACGAAGGTAGCTCAGTGGATTGAGAGCTGGACCTAGAAGCAAGAGGTCCCGAGTTCAAATTGCCCTCAGATACTAGCTGGGTGACCCTGGACAAGTCACTTAACCCCCACTGCCTAACCCTTACCATTCTTCTGCCTTGGAACAAATACCCAGTATTGATTTTAATATGGAAGGTAAGGGTTTTTTAAAAAATATAATTGGGAAATGTTAATAATATTGATATGTGGTTTAATGTACAGCCTTGGAGAACTTTTTGGATGGTTTAATGCTGCTCCCCCCAATCCATTTTTTTTCTTAGTTTGACACCACTCTCCTGTGTCAGAGAGACAGCATGAAATCAGAAAATTGGGGTTCAAATCCCATCTCAGATATTTCCTAATTGTATGAGTAGGCCAAATTTTTGGGCCTCTGGACCTCGTTTTCTACATCCGTAAAATGAGGGGGGTTGGACTCAATAGCCTCTAAGTCCTTTCTAACTAAATCTTTAAATCTGTGATCATAGGCTATGTCCACAGATCTGTTGCACTCAGAAATGGAGAGATCAGCCAATCCAGTTGCATAAGGTGGTAACAATTTGACCTCAACCATTGAACCAACACTACCAGGATTATGATTTTAAAAAATATTTTCCCAACTAGAAGTAATAACCATTTTCAACAGATGTTTTCCAGATTTAAAAGTTCCAAATTGTCTCCCTCTCTCCCTTCTTCCCTTCCTTTCCCTCTCCTGGAGAAGATAGGCAATTCAAGAAAGTGATTTATTTTAGGAAAGTGGGGTATCTTTCACAATTCTGATGCTTGTTCTCTAGTTCTGAATTCCATGATTGTAAGTGCAGCTGGGCATGGTGAAAAAAACACTTTCTGTCCCTGATGAAATGTATGATGAAGACAGAGGCAGAGGTGTCTAGTTAGACCTGGTGGGCACATTACAACCTCCCTTGGTCACTGTTCTTTCATCTGTAAAATGAAGCAATTGGACTCGATGGTCTCTCAAGGCCCTTCAAGCTCTAAATCCTATGATCCAACTCTCTCATGCCTCTCTCCCAACTCTAAATCTTTTTGGTCCCATCCTGGGCAAATAAGTATTGTTCCTTGGCTCATTAATAAACCTGCTTGCTGCAGGAGCTCAATGGGGGAAGGGAATTCTCGGCCCCAGAAAGCTGGCATCTGGGAAGGAAAGGAAAAGGCACAGGGGAAAAGAAAGGGAAGGAAATAAACTTTTATGAAAGGGGTGATTAGACTCAGTGGATTGAAAGCCAGGCCTAGAGATGGGAAATCCTGGGTTCAAATTTGACCTCAGACACTTCCTAGCTATGGGACTCTGGGCAAGTCACTTAATCAATTAGCACTGGTTTTATGAAGGTATGGGTTTCTTTTTTTTTTTAATTAAGCACCTACTATATGCCAGGCACTATGTTGAGTGCTTTGCAAAGATCTTATTTGATATAACACTGCTGAGGAGGGAACTCTAAAAGCAAACTGAGGCGGTGGTCCAAGACCCCAAGATGTGGAGAAAGACACCTAGGCAGAACATCAGCCAATGGGGAAGCAGCTGTACATACAGTGAAATTCCATTAAAAAAAAAACCCCAAAACATTCAACTGAACATTTATTGCAGACTTATAAGAGGCAAATGAGGCTCTGTTTGATGGTGGTCACTGACCTCACGGAGCTCATATTCCAGTGGGAAGTGCAGGTAAGATACAATGAATGCACATATGTACATCTCGTGTGCTAAGTACACAAGAGGTAAGTTAAGGTCAAAAGTGAGGTCTGGGAAGACTAGAGGGGAGCTATTTGAGTTGGGCCTTGTAATAGATAATTGGAGGGGGTATATTTGATGGGTAAATGATAACTACTAGATCAGGCAGCTATCTTCTTTTTGCCTACCCTCTTCCCTCTATACCTCCCTTTCTCCCTCTTCTTCAGCCTCCCTCTTCTTCCCCTCCCCCCTTCTTCAGCCTTCTAAGTCACTCAGGGTGAGCTATGTTTCAAATGATATAGTCTTTATCTTTTATCTCAAGTAAGGGGTTTATTTGGAGAAGACAAGAAAGGGTAGAGAATGGTGTGTAAAAGGGTTGGAGGTTCCCCTATTATCTACAGTGAGCCTTAGGTTGGAGGATATTGAGAGAAATGGTTGATAGGTCTAGTATCACCAACAGAGTAAGTCAGAGAGAGATATATGGACTATTGTCCTTCCCCTCCTGCCTTCAAATCAGCCAGGCCACCTCCAGCCTGATTACCCCAAGTCCCAGAGATAAACCCAGCTTCTTCCTTCAAAGTCACCACCATCAGCCAAGAAGCCCAGAAATCTGCCAGCAGTTGACTCTTGCCTTCAACTGTTTCCCAGCCACATTCCAAAATGGAATCTTCCTTTGATTGACAGCTGATCAATCTCCAGCCATTGCTTCTTGTCTTGCTGCATGCTTTCCCTCTGGCTTTTGCATGCTTTCCCAATTCCTCTTTCACAGCCTTAAAGAGAAGTAGAAATTTGACAGGCAAAGAAGGGAAGACTAGGGATCCATGAGCAAAGGGGAAGATTGGAGCTCAGCTCTCAACCCACTCCAACCCCCTTTCCCATGAGCTGGGCTGTGGGACCCAGCCGTAGAGACAAAAGACTCCCTGGGCTCGGAATCTTCATTTGTATAATGCTTTTAATTGATTCAAGTTTTCACAGAAAGGGTTTGCTTTCACTGCCAGGCCTGGAAGGCTGCACCGCTGTGTGATCTGGGGGAAGACAGGGATCTCTTCCTTTCAGCAATTCAGACTAGAATTTCCCATCTTTAGGTTTTGTTAAGAGAATGCCTGTGCCCCAGAGCAAACTAGCTCCTCTGAATACTGTCAGGAGCCCACCCTTCAGGCTCTTGGGTCTCTGCTTGACCTGGCACCCAGGCTTGGTCCTGGGAGCCTTGTGAGCACAGGGTCCAAAGAACACTCACCTCAGATCCATCCATCCATCCATCATCTATTAATAATAAAAATACTGTTGAGAATGACTGCATTCACATCAACGATTCCATTTAATGCTCACAACTGAGAGGAAGGTGCACATTGGAAGAGCTCTGAACAATTTAGAGATCTGATTTTTGATCTAGGCTCCAACACCATCCAGGTGAACATGGGCAAATCACTTCTTCCTGCTAAGCCTCAGTTTCCTTCGCTGTAAAATGGGAATCATATTTGTCTTACCTAGGCTAGTGCTGTTATGAAGAAAGTCTTGTAAACTGCAACCAGAGGAGTAGAAAATCCTTTGAAGGAAGATTTGAGAAGAATCTCCCTTGGTCATTTTTTTCCAGTCACATCCAACACTTTGTGACCCTTTTTGGGGTTTTCTTGATGAGGAATACCAGAGGGTCTCTCCATTTTCTTCTCCAGCTCATTTTACAGATGAGGAAACTGAGGGAGCCAAGGTTAAGTGACTTGACCAGGGTCAGAATCTGAGTCCAGATTAGAATTCAGGAAGGACTCGAGTCTTCCAGGCACAGCACTCTGCCTACTGCACCTCTAGCTACCCATAGGGATATTTTATGTTGTGGAGTCATTTCAGTCATGTCTGATTCTCCATGATCCCATTTGGGGTTTCCCTGGCAGAGATACTAGAGAGGTTGGCCATTTCCTTGTGCTCATTTGACAGATGAGGAGAATAAGGCAAGCGAGGTTAGGTGGCTTGGCCAGGGTCACACAGCTAGGAAGTATCCGAGGCTAGATTTGGACTCAGGAAGGTGACTCTATCTGCTTGCAGGTCTAGCACTCTACCCATCCTCCTGGCTACTCCGAAGGCACCTCCTACTTTGCAAAGCTGGGTAGAGAGCAGTGCATGTGGCACATACTGGCACAATTTCTGTGACTTGGTTATTTTGCTGAACTGTTTCAGTTTTGTTTTTAAAAACCCTCACTTTCTCTTTTAATAACTGTCCTAAGGCAGAAGGGCAAGAGCTAGGCAAACAGGGTTGAGTGACTTGCCCAACTAGGAAGTGTGTGAGGGCAGATTTGAACCCAAGTCCCCCTGGCTCCAGGCATGGCACTCTCCACTGTGCCACCTAGCTGCCCTTCGCCAAACTGTTTTGTTGTTTTGAATTCTTGCTTCTGAGGGATAGTGCTTTTGGGAAGGGATAAGAGCTTCGAGGGAAATATGGGGGAGGTAAACCATTAATAAAAATTCATTTTTAAAAATGTGAGTAGAAGTACCTCTGTTACCTCTACCTTCTCAAATGGGGAAACTGAGAAGAGAAGGGACTCGCTTAATATTCTATAACAAGGCCATAACAAATTGCCAGCAGGGCCAGGACTCAAACAAGGGTTTCCAGGAGCCTCCCAAGCTATAGGCACAGCCAGGGTAGCACTGTGGATGGCGTGCTGGCCGACAGTCATTCTTGCCCTAAGTTCAAATCCCGCCTGAGACACTTAGTAACTGTGACTTGTTTGACCCAGTTTCCTCGTCTATAAAATGGCGATGATAATAGCCCCTGCCTCTCAGGGTGGTTGTAAGGATCGAACGAGACAATAATTGTAAAATGCTTAGCACAGTGCATAGCACCTAGTAAGCACTATATAAATGCCAGTTTTTATTATTGCTATGCCTGGCGCATAATAGGTTTTAAAATGTTTATTGACTGACTTGCTGCCCAAGCCCATTAAAGCCCTTCTTGGGCCTCCCTTGTGATCCATCCAGAAATGAGCCTTTAAAGCAGGAGTTCTTAACCGAGGTCCAGGAACCATTTTTTACAATATTTTGATGGCTTGTGTTTTGGTACCACTGGTTTCCTTGGTAATCCTAAGTATTCCATACATTTACAAACCTTCTTCCAAGAAGGCATCAGTAGGTCTCCCCAGACTGCCACATGGGTCCATGGCAGAGAAGGTCAAGAAGCCCTGTTAACAGGTCCTCCAGCTCTGGCTCTGCACCCTCTGGAACATGCCACTAAGCCTGTGCTGAAAGGACTAGTCTTCTTGGAGAACACCCCTCCAAAGGCTCGATAAAGCCACGTGAGTTTGCGAGTCATGGCAGGACTGATTGCTTAGGGAAGATAAAACAGAAGGGCCCAGACAGCTTTCCCAGCAGCCCCTAACTCTACAGTAGATAAGAGGGCATAGTTTCAAGGATGACCATGTTCATATTTTATAAAATAATAGTAATTCACTCACTGACCTCTTCCCAGGTCAGACCCATGGAAAATTGTGTCCAATTCTGGGCGCCGTACTTTAGACAAGACATTAAGAATCTGGTGCATTCCAGGCCCAGAGACAGGAGGTCCTGGGTTCAAATCTGACCTCAGATACTCCCTAGCTGTATGACCCTGGGCAAGTCACTTGACCCCCATTGCCTAGCCCTTACCACTCTTCTGCCTTGGAACCAATACACAATAGTGATTTTAAGACAGATAGCAAGGGTTTAAAAAAAAAAGAATGATGCATATCCAGAGGAGGGATACCAGTTTATGAAAGGACTGGACACCAGTGCCTACAGGACTGCTGAAAGGAACTGGAAATATTTAGCCTGAAGATACAAGATGGAGATGTGTCTCTGTCTCCCAAGTACTTGGAGGGTTGTCATGAAAAGATATCCCAGAGAAGAGAACAAAGAATAGTGGAGGGAATTTGGAGGGAGGGGAAGATTTCAATGTAATGGAAGGAATTACTTTCTAACAAATAAAACTATCTTACAATAATGTAATCTCACTTGAGCTAATTCATGAAGAAAATGGAAGACCACTTAGATGGGGGATCCTTGGGAACAGTTGGCAATTGAACAACTGAGGTTCATTCTGCTGATATGGGCTTCGGTTCTGTTGTTAGTCATCCCATTTCTTATGCTAATGGTAATGGGTAGTGACATGCTGGACTGGGGTTTGGGTGGATGGGAAGAAAGAAATGAGGCCAAGCATATCCACAGGAATGGAGATGTACATGTAGGAAGGAAAGAGAAAGCCAGAGATGAGCTTGACTTTGACCAAGGGCAGGTGGAAGGAGAGGACAGGAGGCTGAGGCTTTAGCAGATTATTATCCTCTTATCTGATGCTCTCAAAAGTTCTGTAGGGTAGGCCAAGCAGATATGATGCCCATTTTAAAGAAGGAAAGCAAAGCTGAGGGAGGACATTGATTTGCCCACAAACACAAGGAACACAAAGCTGAAAGAGGCCTTAGAATGTGCCAGAGGTTGAATGGACTTGAATGGGCACCGTCTAGTCCAATCCTGTCCTGAGGCATAGAAGAGGAAGGTGAGTTACCAAGGTAACCCAAGTGGTACATAATGAAATCAGGATGTGCCTCATGCCCTCTTGCTTTAAATCCAATGCCCTTTCCATGTCATCAAGCAGGGGCTTCCTGCTGTAATTTGGAGCTCTGAAACTTGGACTGGACAGGGCCCTCCAGTGCTGCCTCAGAAGGGGGCGTGCAGGAGCTCCCTGGGAATAAAGGAGTCTTGATGAGGAGCCCAAGGCGGACCTCGTAAGTGAGTATGTGAGTGGGCAATGGTGGATGCGTACAAAGGAGAAGTTTGGCCAAGAGGAAGCCAGTAGGGCACACAGAGTTTGAATCTAGAAGGACTGGCACAGCTCCATCCAAGGTGCTGGCGGGATGTTTTGCATGATAATACATATATAACCCAGAATGAATTGCTTGCCAGCTCCAGGCAGGAGGAGGGAAGAAGAGAGGGAGACCATTTGGATGCTATAACTTAGGAAAACTTATGTGGAAATTTGTTATTATATGTAATTGGTAAAAAAAGAAACAAAACGAAAACCAAAAGGCAAGAGGGTTGGTTCAGTCCTTGAGGACACGTGAGAGTAAGGGGAAAGCCGTTCTATCCAGAATGGAACCCAAGCTAGAAATAAAAAGCCTAGATCCAATCCTGCCTCTATGGTGCCCACGGGTGTGTGGATTCCCATGGATGTGCCCAGCAACACAGACTTAAAGAAGGGCAGGATTTGGGAGGTGGGAGGGCCTCAGAAGCCATACCTAAGACCAAACCTAAGAAGGAGTCCCCACTATCATTTGACCGAGTAGCTCTTCTACCTACTCTTGAAGCCCTCCAAAGAGGAAGATGCCAATAGCAAGTCATTCTGCTTCTAAGGGTTAGAAAGTTCTTCCTCCAAACATTTACAAATGCCGTTCATTGTTCCTGGTTCAGCCCTCTAGGACCAAACAAAACAAGTCTAACTCCTTTTCCAAATGAGAGTGCTACAAACACCTGAAGTCAGGTATCACAATCCTCTTCTTCTCCAGGTCAAAAATCACCAGTTCCTTCAATATGTACTTAACAGGAGGCCATTCACCATCTAATGTTCTTGGCTTGTCCCATGATGGTTCCATGAAACCTGATGCTTTCAAATACAGAAATGATCCCCTTTACCCAGTTCTAGTGGGCATTTCCATTCTAGGGTTCATCCCACAAAACATCTCCTCTATACCTGCCTTTCCTTGATGGACACCGTGATGGCAGCTACTCTGAAAAGCAGTTGGAGGTCTCTATGGACTTCTAGAAGGAAAGTAGGGGTTCATCCATCCTTGGTCCCCTTGAATTGGGATCCTGGCCCCTCCTCTGACTAGGCTTGGCATTCTACCCACATATATTCCTTAGGAGATAAAGGATATGATCTCTTCTCCTCTCAGGTCTTCAGGACCACTCAGGAAGGGATGTCTTCACACTCTCAGTTTTGGTCACTTTTAGCCAGGCGAGTGTAGGCAGCTGGAGGGTAGAAAAGACCATCTATGTGCCTGGGGCCCTGATTTCAGTAGACTTGAGAAGGCAGCTGGGAAAAATGGAAAGAACAATGAAACTAATCAGAAGACCCGGGATTCAAATCGTGGCTCTGCTATCTGCCAGGCTAAATCAAGTAACCTCCCCTGGGCCTCAGTCTCTGCATCTGTAAACAAAGAAGGTAGACTAAATGGTCTCCAAGATGCCTTCTAATTCTAAATCTTGGGATCTATCATCTATGACGTAGGGGACACTTCTGGGGCTTGGGACTTGGGCTCTGGGAAGTTCTCCTCCCGAGATGTCTCATTTGAAGCCTGAGATGCCCCATCTTCGGTGCTGGAGGCGTCCACGGAAAGGCTGGGCTCCCGCTGGTCACTGTTCCGCACAGCTGCCTCCAGGGCCTTCTGGCGTCGGTAGAAGTGGGAGAATTTGTTGAAGATGATGGTGATAGGCAGGGCCACCACGAGGATGCCACCCAGGATGCAGCCCGAGGCAGCTAGCTTGCCTGCCACAGTCACAGGCACCACGTCCCCGTAGCCCACAGTCGTCATGCTCACAGTGCCCCACCACCAGCAGGCTGGGATCGTGTCAAAGCCGTCGCCTTCCTCCCTCTCCGCTGTATAGGCCACGCCAGAGAACACGGACACTCCCACAGCCAGGTACAGCAGCAGGATGCCCACCTCCCGGTAACTATGCTGCAAGAGAAAACAAAGGTGCTGAACCCTGGGAATCCACTCTCCCCTACACCCAGCTCTTGCCCAGAGCCCCGAGCCTCACACTAGCACGGTGGGTAGCCTTGCCTCCATCACTTTCTGTCTCTGGGCTTCTATGACAAAATCTTTAAAATAAGAAGTGTTAGCTGAATAATGGCTGGTCCAAGGTCTGCCATTCTAGGATTCTTACCTCATGTCTTCAGATCCTTCCTTGGTCCCCACCTCCTTTCCCAAAGAGGAAATAAGGACCAAAGTCTTTCTCGGGGTTCATTTAGGCTCCCCGAGGTCTAGACTGGCCCCTCTTCTGCCTTGGAGGAAGTAATTGACACCTGTGACTAAGGGCTGGCTCCTCAATCAATACCCTTCTCTCCTCTTTGGAGCCACCAGTGTCTGCCTGCCCTGGCCTTCTGCCTTGCAGGAAGTGAATCCTGCAGAGAGGGGGCCCAGGAGCTGAGAAACAGAGTGGGACCTCTGGCTAGCAGAGGATGGGCTACACTTTCACCATTCCCCACAGATCTTACTTGCTCTCAGGGCCTCCTCTCCTGCCCAGAGACAGCACAGAGACCAGTCTCAGCTCTGGCACTGGCCAGCTATTAGGCTTTGAGCAAATCACCTAATCTGTGAGCCTGTTTCTTTGGAAGAAAATCAACTTTTTCCTTGAGTTTACCCAGGCAGGTCTGAAGTTAAAATGAAATATCTATTTATAGGCCCAAAAAGTTGCCTTTGCTTTCCACAGGAAGTATAACAAATGCAATGGGCTTTTTGAAATGTTCTGTGTGATCTGTATTTGTTAAAGTATTTCCATGAGGCTTTGATTTTTATTTTGTTTTATTTTTTAAACTCTTAGCTTCTGTCTTAGAATCATCATTGTGTATTGGTTCTAAGGCAGAAGAACAGTAAGGGCTAGGCCATGGGGGTTAAGTGACTTGCCCAGGGTCACACTGCTGGGAAGGGTCTGAGGTCAGATTCAAACCCAAGACCTTCTGTCTCTGGGTCTGACTATCAAGCCACCCAGCTGCCCCCAAGGCTTTGACTTTTAAATGTTCTCTCTAGTAGAAGAAATAAACAATCCTTTTATACTACAAATTGAGTTTACCAAATACTTCTGAAGTACTGTGTACAAGTGATAGTTGCTAAGGAAACAGATGAAAAAGAAGACAGTTATTCCTGCCTTCTAGGAGTTTACAGTCTGATAGAGAGAATAAACTATACCCACAAATAAATACAATTAGGGCCAAGGGGGCAGAGGTTAGATAAAGGGCCATATGAGCAAGATTCTCAGATTCAGGGGACCGGCTTTGGCTTCAAAAGCATCAAAGGAGCCTTAGAAGTTACCTAGTTTAATTCTTTCATGATATTATTCATTTCATTTGGTTTTTTTCTGAACCTAACACATAGCAAAGCCGTAGAAGGAGAGAGGGCTTTACCCCAAACTGTATTTTCGTTAGGGAGGGCTTGCTTTTCTTTTCTAGCTAGTATGCAATCACTCCAACCTGAAGCTTCCCAAGATGTCCTGTTTGTTGGGGATTCCTCTGGCCTTCCTTCTGTCTGCTGCACGCTCCTGGGAGTAGGTGTGTAGGAGGATGGGAGTTGGGGATGGGAAGAAGGCCTGTCTCCATCTCTCTCTCCCCCTTCTCCCCTCAGAGTTCCTACAGATCTGACCTCTGTGAGGAGGAGGGAGGGAGTTATTAACGGCAGGCCTGAGTACCCAGGAGACTGTGAGACCCCAAAGGGAATCACCCGCTGAGATATATGGGAGACCCGGTCACTTCTCAGGGGGTCCTCAGGAAGGACAACTACTGTAAGGAGCACTGGGATGATCTAATGACAGTTTGCAGGTTTACAAGGCTCCTTCTTCACAACCACTCTGAAGCCAATCACGTATGATTGATTATCTTTTCTCATTACGCACACTAGCAGCTTAGCAGCCCTGAAACTTAACATCCCATCTCTCATCTCCAAGCATTCACGCCGGCTGGCTCCTGTTCCCAGGACACACTGTCTTCACCTCTACCTCTCAGCATCCTTATCTTCCTTTAAAGTCGATTTTAAGGGACCACCTCCTGTAAGAGTTCTTCCGGGAGGTTCCCAGAGACATTTCTCTTTAGTGCTCTATCCTTGCCCAGATTACTTTGTATTTATTATTTATGTGCCGTGTTTATCCTTCCAGTAGAGTATAAGGGCAGCTAGGTGGCAAAGTGGATGGAGTGCCAGGCCAGCAGTCAGGAAGACCTGAGTTCCTATTCAGCCTCAGACACTTCCTAGCTGTGTGGATCTGGGCAGGTCACGTCACCCTGTTTGCCTCAGTTTCCTCATCTGTAAAATGAGCTGGAGAAGGAAATGACAAACCTCTCCATTATCTATGCCAAGAAAACCCCCAATGGGGTCCTGGAGAGTCAGACTGGACTGAAACGACTAAAAAACAACATAAAATATAAGCTTCTTGCAGGTGGGGTCTATCTCATTTTTCTCATTGTTATTCTCAGGATCTAACTCTCCCCCTAATGGTTAATAAATATTTATTAAGAAGAATGGCAAAGATGGGAAGAATCCTAGATCTCAGATATCCATCTATTTTATGGGGAAACTGAGTCAACACATTATAGTAGAAATTGGGCAGATTTAGAGTCACAGGCTTTCGGTTCTTAGAGGCAGCTAGGTGGTGAAGTGAGTGGACAGAGCACTGGATCTATCAAGAAGACCTGAGTTTAAATATGGCCTCAACTTTCAAGCTGTGTTAACCTGGGCAAGTCACTTGATTCCTATTTGCCTCAGTTTTCTCATCTGTAAAATGAGTTGAAGAAGGAAAGGGCAAACCATTCCAGTATCTACCAAGAAAATACCAAATGGGGTCATGAAGAGTCGGACACAACTGAAATGAATCAATGACAACACGGAGAAGTTATTTCCACTTTATGGCCTCAGTTTCCTCATCTGGGGAATATAAGGGAATAATAATTCTTGCACTACCTCCCTGAGAGGGCTCTTGCAAAGGAAATACTTTGCCAACCTCAAAACCTAGAGAAACGTGTGTAGCCTCATTGCGGCTCTGTGCAGTGTGAAGGAAGAACAATGGGTTTATCATTAGAGCATATTCTGTAAGGGTCCCAACGCTGCTGATTACCAGCTGAGTTATGCTGAGCCAGCCATTCTCCATTTCTGGATGCATTTGCCCTTCACTATAAAATAGGAAGGGTGGGCTAAACGTTAATACAGCCAGGCCCTTGGGGACTCGACCCCCCAGGCATACTAGAAGCCCTAACCTAATATCCCTTCTTCCTGGTAGTATACAAAATGGTCCAGTCTCCATCTTCACAGGACTCTTTGAGGGTGGGAGCCCTGGTCAACTGGTACTTCTGCATAGCTTAGCAAAACTTTCATCTCTTCTTTCCTAGTCCCTGTGAATCAGAATTGTTTTTCTGCAGAAGTGAAAATCTGGTTTCCATATTTACCACTGCTCTTTCATCCCCATCCATCTTAGCCCTGTCCATCCTGAATTCTCCTTTTTTGCTCTATCCTCCGCCTCCCATTTTGCCCTTTAGATCCCCTGTCCTTTTGTTAAACTTCCTTTCATCTTCAATCTCTTTCTCTCATATACCATCCACCTTGTAATCATAGAAACTTGACCTTCCCCCCAAAGACACTGCCTCCCTGGCCGCTCTCCAGTATTGAATATACCTTCTCTCATGTTCTCACCATGAAATGAGTGAAAAGGAGTGGGAATATTCCTGGTAGCTGACTGGGACTCTTAGCTTGGAGTCAGAAAGACCTGAGCTGGGATTTGACCTCAAACATTAACTGTATAATCCTGGATAAGTCCCTTAACCTTTACTTGCCTCTGTTTCTCCATTTGTAAAATGGAGATAATAACAGCAGGTACCTCCTAGGGTTGTTGTGAAGCTCAAAGGAGATAATAATCATAAACACTTCACACAGTGCCTTGGCACACAGTAAGAGCTACATAAATGTTATTGATTAGTATTCCTTGCTCTTACTGGCCCTTCCAGACCTTTTCTCTGTTGCCATCACACAGCAATCTCTCCTCTTTTGAGGTTCACTCCAAAAGTCTATAGCATAAATTCCGAATCCTGTTGTAGTCATTCAACTACATCCTGGTAACTCTCCTTCCTTTTTCAAGGAGCTTAGTACTTGGTTCAAAGTTTTCTTCTTCATACCAATCCTTGTCCTCACACTTGAGACTTGAAAACATGCTATCATGTTCCTCGAACATCCTGGCCACCCAGTTTATCAATTTCCTCCGTTCCCAAGTCCTTCATTCCCTTTCATTCACACAGAAAAAATGGTCACACCATTCCTCTCACTCTCACTCCTAAGTGGGCTTCCTCAGCCATCTTGAACTCTGAAATTCTTCTCTAACCATAACCTCATCTTTTCCGCTTACCCTTTGTCTGACTTCTCCTAAGTCTTTTCTTCCTTCTCTCCATGCCATGCCATCACTTTTGCTCTGCTCTCAGAGAGCAAAATTAATCTTAACTTTAGTTAACAAGCTCCTCTTTAACAAGTCCAACTACATACTATTCTCTATCCTTGGTAATTCACACTGCTCACGCCTTACTGAAGCTCTGCCCTAGGTTACCCATACTCCTTGCCTTTTCTGCTAACCATGAATGCAGAAAGTCACAAAACCTCCCTGCCTGGTCCACTATAGACTTATGTTACCGCACTGCAACTGGGGCTTCACTGCTGCATGGCAATCCTTCCCCGAGGTCCCCACCCCCATTGACAATTGCATTTTCTCCAGTCTTTGATCCAAATTTCACACTGCCTCTAACCCTTCCTCTGAACAAAGGATTTACTGAGAAAATAAAAGGTCATGCATACCAGCCTTAAGCTCTCCCTCTGCTCCAACAGCATGTCTTGAAAGCCCTCCATACTCCTGTTCTCTTTTCCTTTCTTCTAGTCTCCAACAAAGAAGTCAGCCTTCTCCTTTCCAAGGCAAAGGCCTCTATTTAGGCCTTTTATGCCATTTGCTCCCATCTTCTCTAGAAGTTTATCCTTTTTTTATCCTTTTTCTCTCTCATTTTCAACCTTTCCTTTTGGCCGATGCTTAAACAATGCTTGCTCCTTTCCCCATTCCTTCCTTTTTGTCCGGTTTTCCCTTTTCTTTAAAAAAAAAAACTTCAATTGACCATGCCATTTCCTCAAGTTATGTTTTACTCTCCCTAAAAATCTCAAGAATGGGAGGCTGGACCTGGGATTTCATTGGCATAGGGCATCCCTAGAAGAGGAAACTTACTTTACCAATGTAGGTAAGCAAGTTCTCAGAAACTTCATCTTGGCAAATTGCATTTGAAAGATCAAGTGACTGAATCTCGGAGGTTTTGGCTACAAGGTTGGCTCTCTATCCATTGTGCCATGACCGACACTCAAATAGAAGCAAAATCCTCGAAAAAGCACCTTTGTTCACTTCCCCGACTCCTTTACCTCTCACTCACTTCTCTAACTGCCCTACCATCTCCATTCTGACCCCCTCAACCCAACCAAATGAAACTGCTCTCTTCAAGGTTACCGGTTATCTCTTAATTCTTCAGTGTGATCGATTTTTCTTGGTACTCAGCCGTCGAGACTAATAAGCATCTTCTTCTTAACCACCTACCCCATCCCACTGTCTCTCTGCCCCACCCCCTCTTCCAAATACTCTCCCCTCATTCTCTGCTCTGAGTGCTCCTTCTCATTAGGATCATGATCTAGCCTACCTACTAAGCATGGGTCTTTCCTAAGCCTTTGTCCAAGGTCCTCTTTTCTTCTCTTTCGCATCTGTGATCTCAAACCATTCCACCATCTTTATTAAGCAAATAACTCTCAAATTCATATATCCAGCTCTAAATTCAGGGCTTATCCCTCTACAGCCCTACATTACCAACTTCCTGCTGGCCATCTCCACTTGGATGTGCCCATTGGCATCACAAGTTACCTTGTCCATATGGAACATTCTTTCCCAGGGCTACTTAGGAGGCACCACCATCCTTACAGGTTCATTCAAGGCTCAGATGCCATTTCCAATAACGGTGGCCCTTGGGTGTCAGTGTTTTCTTTTTCATGTATACTCTTCTATTTAATTGCCCTTTTATATAGCCTGTAAAACAGAAGCTCCTGGAGGATAGGAACTCCTTGCAATTTTTATCTCCTGACATAGCGGCTACATAGCTAGCCCGGGAGCCCTGGGTTCAAATCCTACTTCAGCTGTGTGGCCCTTGGCAAGTCAATAGTAACCTCCCAGTGCTTCAAGCAACTCCTTAAGACTCTAAATTACAGAGGTAACTCACCTACAACATTGTGAAGGGAGTTTCCTCATCTGGGAGTTCCCTATCTCAAAGAAATCACAGGTCCAGAACTTCTGTTTGGCACAATGCCTTGCATACAGTAGGAACAAATTCAACAATTAAGTTCCTAAGTTTCCTTCCAGGACTGATCCTATCATGTGGACACATCAAAAATCATCTGCCTTCGGTATCCCCAGGAGAGTACCCGCACCTGATGCAACTCCTTTATTTTAACTTGACATAAGGGACTTAAGTGAGATGTCGGATTCAGAGGTCAAATGCTTTGCCTTCCATCACGCAGCTAGTGTCGGGGCTGGAGGGTTCAAGCTCAGTTGTCCTGACTCCAAGTCTGGGTCTATTCAGCACACCTGGTGGCCTCTCCCCAAGAATATCATTAAAATTACCTTGAGCGTGGCCCCCAGGGAGCGCAGCCCGGTGGAGTGGCGGGCCAGTTTGAGTACCCGAAAGATTCTCATGAGCCGGAAGACCTGCACCACCTTGCCCAGGCTGCCCAGGTTTGAGGATCGGCCCAGCATGGTACTCACAAGCAGCGTGAGGTAGAAGGGAAGAACGGAAACGATGTCGATGAGGTTGAGCGGATGCCGGAAGAATCGGGGCAGACTGGGGGCCAGCAACAGGCGGGAGGCCACCTCGAAGCTAAACCAGGCAATGCAGAAGTATTCGAGGCACTGCAAGACCGTAGGGGGCTCGGTCACGTCCTCATCTTGATCCTGGTGGTCGGGCATGCTATGGATGCACATGGCCGCGATGGAGACGAGCACCACGCCGATGGAGACACAGCTGAAGAGCTTGCTGGGCAGCGAGTAGCCCGGGTTCTCCATGGTCAACCAGAGACGCTTCCGCAGCTGGCCGCAGCGCACCGCGCGGTAACGCTGCAGGTCCTGGTTGAAGTCGGAAATTTCATCGGGCGACGTGTCCACGCTGCTCACGTCGCTCTCCTCGTCCCAGCTACGCCTGTGGCGCTCGAGCCGCCGCTCGTGGTAGCGACCACTGCAGCAGGCGGCCAGAAAGCAGTCGCCCAGCCCCCAGTACTCGGCCTCCTGGCCAAAGGCGAAGACACACAGCTCCTCCAGCACGTGCAGCCGGCCGGTGCGGTAGAAGTGGAGCAGACACAGGAAGAAGCCCGGGTGCCGGTCAAAGTAGAACTCGCGCTTGTTAGGGTCGTAGTCGTCGCAGAGCTGACGAGCCTGCTCCTCCGATGCCGCGGCCTGCAGACGGCCGAGCCGGGTGTCGGGAAACTGAGCCAGCGCCCGGGGGCTCAGGCGGCGCCGTACCCCGCCCACATTCACGTTGAGCGCTTCCCCCGGGAGCCCTGGCCTCCAGCGGCCGCTGGGAGATTCGCTGACCATGGTGGGCCCGGAGCGTCTTGCCGCCTGTGCCTAGAGATGAGAAAAGAAAGGCAAAGTCTATGTCTGGGGAAAGCCTTTGGGGAAGCAGCGAAGACTCCCGCTTCTCCTTATACGTGAGGGGCTTTCCTCCATCCTCCATCACCACCACCACTACGTTCTCCATTCTCCTTTTCTCTCTCTCTCTCTCTCTCTCTCTCTCTCTCTCTCTCTCTCTCTCTCTCTCTCTCTCTCTCTCTCTCTCTCTCTCTCTCTCTCTCTCTCTCTCTCTCTCTCTTCCCCCCTCCCCCCTCCCCCCCCACAGCTTTCTACCATAATCCTCGCATGAGATAGCAAGATCTAGTACTAAGCAGGACCTACAAGGTTGTCTTGTTGGACCCTTTGAAAGTTTTGTAGATGGAACAATAGACCCAGAGGTTATGTGTCTAGTGTCAAAACTGTGATTCGAACCGAAGTCCGTTAATTCCAAATCTAATGCTCTTCACTCAGTTGGACGCTGGAGGGAAAGCAGGGAGCCCGAGGTGAAAGAGGTCAGGAAGATTGGGTGTCCATCCCTCTCCCCTCACCCTAGAAATCTCAATGACTTTCTCCCGAAGTCTGTCTGGGCTACTTGTGAAGGGAAGGGAATTCCCGAGCCGAAAGGAACTGAAATCCCAGCCATTCAAACTTCCCACTGCAGCTCTAGCCACCTCCCCCTTCCAGGCGCTCCACCTGTACCGTCGGAGATTTTCTATTGCCACATAGGCGATGTGTGGCCCCAAGACCCTGGCCCGGATCTCCCCTGCACCCCTGCACCCCATGGGACGAGACGGCTTAGCCTGGGGCAAGCCGCCTCCCTAAGTGCTGCCCGGGTTGCGGGAGCCGGCGCCCCTTACCGCTGTCCAAACCGGAGCACCCGCCTCACTGCCTCGCCCTTGACATTGGGAACTTCCCAAGAGCGGCGTGCAGTCTCCTCGCCTTTGGCTGGTTCCAGGCAAACACAGAACCCTGTTCTCCCCGTTTATATTTGTGTGCTCCCTGCGAGGTGAGGGCACCCCGACTTTGCTAAGGGGAGATGGGATACTCGGCGCCTCCTTGTGAGCTATGGCTAGGGCTGCTTCAGTCTCTTCCTTAGGTTGAGCTGAGCTCGAGCCCCGCCTCCTCAAGCCGGGAAGCCGAGCTCGCCTTCTTAATGGACTCTCCGGCCGCTGCGTAAACCAAGTGCCCCCCCACTTCTCCACCCCCCGGGCCGGGCAGCAAGGAGGTAAAGGGGGAGTGGGAGGGGAAGGGCAGCCCGCGCCGGGGCCGCATCGATTGCTGCTGGTTAAGAAGCTGCGGGGGAAGGAAGAAATGACAGGAGGGAGTCAGGCGGCTTCTATTTCTGATTTGGCCAGAGCTGAGAGGAGCGCTGGCTTCAGGAGGGATGTGACCAACACCTCCTGCCCACCAATGGTCTGTGACAGGGAAATCCGATGGTCAGGACCCCCTTAGGTCCAGAAATGCTAAATTCAAGCCAATTTCTCCATAATGAAGATCCTTGGCCAGGGGCTAGGAAATCTGGCCGTGGCTCCCTCCTGCCGTGGGTGAGGCATCCAGCAGGCCCAGAACACACTCTGTACCTTCCATAGGAAAATAATAGCTCCCTTCTATAGCTCGTTACAATTTACAAAGCACTTTCCTTTTAACAGCCCTGGGAGGTAAGTAGTGCAAGTATTTTTATCCCCATTTTACAGATAACAGGAAACAGGCTTACAGGAGGGAAATGGCTTTCTCAGGGTCTCACAACTAGCCAGCAGAGAACAGCCTCTTGAACCTCACATCCTAAGGCTCTGTCTGGTACAGCATGGATATCTTTCAAGGACACTAACCAATTTTCATCCTCCTGAGCTAAACATAACTTAGATGTTGTCCTTTGAAAACCTGTCTAAATTCTTTGACCATTTTATCCATTAGGGAATAACTTCTTGTCCTTATAAATTTAAATCTGCTCCATACATATCTTGGATATGAGACTTTTAACAGAAAAACTTGCTGTAAAGATTGTACCCCTGGTACTGTTCTCCTTTGATCTGTAATGTCACTGATTTGGCTTGTGCAAAAAAAAAAAATCAACTTTTATTTAATAGAAGGTGGACATTTTATGCTCTGTAATCCTCTCTATCTCTTGTTTGGTCATGGATTCTTTCCCTTTGCTTAGATCCAAAAGATAATTTCTTCCTTGCTTCTATGATTTGTTTATAATGCCTCCCTTTATGTCTGTCATGAATATATTCAAAACAAAACATAAGGTGCCTGAGAGGAACGTAGGGGCTCTAGAAATTGGAGGTGAGCCTTGCAAAGTTGTGGAGGCAGAAAGAAAATAGAATGTGGAGTTCTAGGACTGCAAGCAGCCAGTTTGGCTGGGATGTCGGGTTCATGAAGGGAAGCCATGTAAAGGAGTTTGGAAAAGTAGGCTGGGGCCACAACGTGGAAGACTTTGGATGCCAGGCTGAGTAATTTCTGTTTTGTCCTAAAGGCAATAGAACTACCATGTTTTGTGAGCAGGAGTGTGACATTGTTTGACCTGTGCCTTGGGAATGTCAGTTTGGCAGCTGAGAAGACCAATTAGGAAACTATTGCAAACTCCACCCTGAATTACTCCCAACTCCTCCATTCCAATTCATGTGCTGCTAAATGGAGCAGGAGGAAGTTGCCACACGATGCCTACTGAATACATTATAAATGCATGTTATCCAAGTTCAGTTGGGCTCTCATTGCAGCAGTGCAATCCTCCCTCATTGATTCCCTGCGTCAATCTTGAAAAAGCTTGAGTGATCCTCTTTTCTCTTCAAACCACCCCTACCCCGACCTTCCTCCCACTTTACCTCCTACCTGACAGAGAAAAATGAGGCTATTCAATGTGGGCTGCCTCTTCTCTTCATTTCAAAACCCCTTACCATTATCTTCAATTCTCTTCCTTTCTTTCCCCTTTTCTCTGACAATGAGATGACCCTCTTTCTGTGTGTATGCCTTTGACTTCACCCTCTCCTATCTCCTCCAGCAGACTAACTTTACTCATCCCTTCTTTCTAATGTTTCTCCCAATCTACTGCTTCCTTCCCTGGTGCCTTCAAATATCCACAATCTTCCTTTAAAAAAGATACAAATATCCCTCATCCTTTAAGAAAAGAGCCTTCACTAGACCCTACCTATAACCTATCATAGTAGATTTTTTTCCCTTTCTGAGCCAAACCTCCTAGAAAAAAGTGGTTTATCCTCCCTGCCTCCACTTCTCTCTTCAACCCTTTGTAGTCAACTGACGCTGCTCTCTCCAAAGTTTCCAATAATCCTTTAACTAATAGAGTTGATGGTCTTTTTGTAGTCCTTAACCTTTTTTTTTTAACCCTTACCTTCTGTCTTGATTCTAAGGCAGAAGAGTGATAAGGATTAGGCAGTTGGGGAAATATTATTTCATTTGATCCTCACAACAGCCATGTGAGGTAGATCTTATTATTATCCTCATTTGACAGTGAGAAAATGGAAACCAAGAGAGGTTAAATGACTTGCCCAGGGATACATTGCCAGAAAGTGTCAGAGACCAGATTTGAACAAGATCCTCCTGATTCCAGACCTGGTGTTCTATTCACTGTGCTCCCTTGATGCCCTTGTCCTCATCCTTCTTGACATAGTTGCTTCACTTGACATTATGGACCATTCTTTTCTCATAGGTTCTCTTCTCTGGGATTTCGTGACACTACTCTCTACTGGTTCTCCTTCTACTGTCTACCTACACCTTATTTTCTCTTGTCATTTCATCATCCAGAGCATGTTCTCCTAATGAACCAGGGGGCACAATAGATAGATCATCACACATGGAGTTCGGAAGGCCTCCAACACTTACTAACTGTATGACCCTAGGCAAGTCATGTAACCTCTGTTGGATTCCATTTCCTCAGTTGTCAAATAGGGATAATAAATAATAAGACCTAACACATAGGGCTGATGTGAGGACCAAATGAGATAATATCTGTAATACCCTAACACATTTCTTGGCACATAGTAGGTACTCAAACTTCTGTTTCCTTCCTTCCTAAATGTGGATGTTTCCCAAAGCTCTGCCCTAAGTCCCCTATTCTCTTTTTACATCCTCCCTCAGTGACCTCATCATTGTCATTGAATTAATTAACACCTCTTTGCAGATGACTCACAAATCTATATCTCCAGCCTGTCTCTTTCTGCATTTAATGTTGCATCACACATCGCCGACTGGACATTTCCAATCATTTGTCCTAGAGACAATGTCAGCACATCCAAAACTGAACTCATTATCTCCCCTCACCAAGTTCTCCCCTCTCAACTTCCTCATTTCCTTTGAAGGTGACGCCATTTTCCCAGTCTAAAGGATTCATTACCTTGTTATTTGGCTCGATCTCTTTCTCTCTCTCTTTCTCTCCCTCATCTCACATTTCCAGTTAGTTGCCAAATCTTTCTCTCTCTACTCCCACATCATTGTGAATGTGACCCCTTATTTTTTTTAAACCCTTACCTTCCGTCTTGGAATCAATACTGTGTATTGGTTCCAAGGCAGAAGAGTAGTAAGGGCTAGGCAATGGGGGTTAAGTGACTTGTCCAGGGTCACCCCACCAGGAAGGGTCTGAGGCCAAATTTGAACCTAGGTCCTCCCATCTCTAGATCTGGCTCTCAGGCCACTGAGCCACCCAGCTGCCCCCAGTCTGATGTCTTCTCAAATGACCCCGCTACCACTTCTTGCCTAAATGGTTTGCCTCCTAATTGCCTCAAATGTTTCTCCACTCCAGCCCCTCTACTACACTGCTGGCAAAATGATTTTCCACAAAAGCAATTTGAACCATGTCATTCCCTTCCTCAATTAATTTCAGCGGTTCACTATTGTATCTTGAATCAAATACTTCAGACACATACTGGTGGTGTGACCTTGGCAAACAACTTGCCTCAGTTTCCCCATCTGTAAAAATTGGGATAGTAACGGCACCTACCTCTTGAGCCTGTGAGGATTACATGAGGTGATATGTAAAGTGCTTTACAAAGCTCCTAGGGCCATATGAATGCTTTTTATTATCTATATAGTAATCATAACTGAGCCTTTGAGAGTTAAGGATCTTTCTGAAAGCCGAGTTCAAGGGAAGAAGACCCAGGATAGAACTTTGGGGACATCCACTGCTGGTGATCCAAATAAGGGACATGGAGGGGAAGGTAGTCCTATGGGAGAATAAGCAACATTTTGAAAACTAAGGGAAGAGAATATCCAGGAAGGAAGCGGTTAACAGTGTCCAGAGCTGCCTGCAATTCAAGAAGGATGAAGACATGAGATTTGGCACCCAAGAGACTGTGCCAGCCTTGGAGGGTGAAGCTTTAGGCTAGGGTTGCAGTTTCAGCGATAAGGTTGGAAGTTAGATGGAAAGTGGATGAGGGGTGAGTGGGAGGTGAGGAAGTGGAGGCTGCAAGCATACATAGATATCTTTTTCTTGGAATTGGGTAGGAGTGATATAGGAAGACAAGCTGGAGAGGAAGGCAAAGTCAAGTGAGGCTTTTGTAAGGATAGGAGAGACCTGGGCACATTAGTAGGCATCAGAGAAAAAGCCAGGAGATAAAGGGATGTGAAAGATGAGAGAGGAAAGGGCTGCCTGAAGGAAGGAGCGACATCAAAAAGGAAACGAGAGGGGAGATTGTCAAGGGACCTTTGCAAGGAGATCACCTCTTCGATAGAACCTGGAGCCACAGAAGAGAGACCGGGCATGCCCTCCCCACTCCCCCTACATACACAGTGGAAGAGTTTCCCTGAATAGCTTTCCTTGTCTTTAGGACCCACAGGCTCTTGGTGAATGGCCACGGTACCAATCGCCCAGGATCCTGTCTGGAAAGGGTTACTTCAGAGCAGTTTAGGAAATGGCAAAGCAAAGGCTCTCCAATTCTGCCCTCATGGCTTAGTGACAGAGTCAGGGATAAAATCCTTATCACCTGATTCGATCTTCTTTCCAAGACTGTTGAGAGGCAGGGTGGCACATGGCAGATAGAGAGTCAGTCTTTAAACCAGGAAGAACTGGGTTCAAGTCCTGCTTCTGACATATACGATACAATCTTGCAGAAGACACATATGCTTTAGGCAACTCTTTAAATTGCAGAGTATTTGCCATTATAAGTGGCAGTTTTGCAATTTATTGCAATTATAAGTCCAGATCTGCATATAATGGATGAGAAGTTGTGATTATAAGTTGCAAAGATGCCATCCTATAGTGGTACAGATTAGAAATTCCCCAGAGTTCCCTAAACTGATGAAAACACAGGTGCAGGCTTTGCCCCTTTCACGAGGTTTAGAGCTGAAAAGGACCTCAGAGCAAAGGCCACAGAGGGAGCTTAGAATTCAATCCAATAATCATTCATTAAATGTCTACTATTTGCAAAGCAGCATGATGTATGTCAGATAGAAGTCTGACTGAAATAAAGCAGACCAAGGGCAGTTAGCACAGTGGATTGAGAGCCAGGGCTAGAGACAAGAGGTCCTAGGTTCAAATCTAGCCTCAGACACTTCCCAGCTGTGTGACCCTGTGCAAGTCACTTGACCCCCATTGCCTAGCCCTTACTGCTCTTCTGCCTTGGAACCAATACACAGTGTTGATTCCAAGATGGAAGGTAGGGGTTTAAAAAAATCATCCATTGACACAGCTGTGTGACCCTGGGCAAGTCTCAGGGAGGGAGGGGGCATCTGGCCTTGAGTGGTAGCTGTGAGAAGGATTCAAATGGAACTGGCCATCAGAAAAGAGTAGGAAATGCAATACTATGATTTTAAATTATATACAATGAACCATTAAGCATTTATTAAGCACCTACTGTGTGGCAGAAGAGACAAAAAGAGAACAGCTCCAGCGTTCGAGGAGTTTGGAATCTATCATATACACAGGTAGGTAAATGCAAAGAAAGAGACAGTGGTTTAGCGGGTTCCGGTCCCATCTTGACACCTGTTAGTTCTGTTGTTATTTGTTCAGGCATTTTTCAGTTGTGTTGGACTTTTCCTGACCCTACTTGGAGTGTTCTTGGCAGAAATAGGGAATGGTTTGCTATTCTCTCTCCAGCTCATTTTACAGATAAGAAACCTGAAGCCAAGGGGGTTAAGTGACTTGGACAGGGTCGCACAGCCGGGAGGTGTCTAAGGCCAGATTTGAGCATGGGCCTTCCTGATTCCAAGCCTGGTGCTCTATCCTTGAACCATCTAGCTGTCCCTACTCGTTCTGTGGCCCTGGATAAATCACTTGTTCTAAGCACTCTCAGAAAAGGTTCTGCCCTGGGTTGATGGAGTGAATTTGCTCGCTTGAGCGAGATCACACGCTCAGCCCCTATCGGGGTCACGGGGGGAGTGGGGAGGCACTAGTGGAAAGAGGCAGGCGCCGACTCCGAGTTGCTCTTCTTCCTCAGGGGAGAGAGTGTTCCCTATGCCAATGGAGTCCCAGGGCTAGGCTCCCCTCCACCCCGGGAACATGCCTGAGGCTAGGCTCTCAGGCCAGGAAGGGGCCTTCACTGGAGGCCAGACAAGAAGCCTCTTGCTCAGTCATGGGCTGACTTATTGGCTTGGCCCTCACGGGTCACCGCGAGAGGAAGCTGGTCTTCCAGCTTGCACGGCGCCCTTCTGGCTCCATCCTCACGGAGCGCTGGGAATCCCAAGGATGCTGGCCCCAAGGCCTTCTGGGAGGGAGGGAGCCAGGGACCAGGCCCGCAGCTGTGGGAAGAGGGCCTGGAACGGAGCAGCCGGCCGTCAGAGGGGAGGAGGAAGCGTCCCGGCTGCTGAGTCACGACTGGCATTTTGCAGACAGTGGCTGACGCTGGGAGCCCAGAAGAGGGATGACTCAGCTGAGGTGAGAGGCTAGGGGAAGGGGAGGCGGGGGAGACCAGGGGAGGGCACAGGGCAGCGTGACTCACTGGCCTGACCACTGTCCGCACGCCTCGGAGACTCGCCGCTCTTCTGGCGCGGGCCATCCCAGGCCCTGGAGACGCTGTGCCTCGTAGGAAGCCCCGGGCCGGGACCAGTGTCCCAGCATGTGCCGCTGCCTCCAGCACCCAGCGTGGAGTCAGGACGTCACAGAGACCTTCCTGGCCAGCGAGCCAACCCACTCACTTAACAAATAAGGAAACCAGAGCCCAGAGATTTCCGTGGCTTGTGCCGTGGCCATCCAGCTAGAAAGCGGGGGTCGTGGCCCTCGATCTTGCCTTTTCCCAGACACAGTTTCTTTTTCTTTTAAGTTTATTGCTGCTTCATTTTTACAATACAAATATTCCTCCATTACTCCCCACTTGGTGGAGGGTTTTTGTTATTAGTAAACAATTCTAGCTTTTAAGGACAAATTATGTACACATCCTCAAACCAGATTGGACTCTGTGACTGTGTGGTGCTTCAATTAAAAAAAAAATATATATATATATATATACATGGATAGTATAAATAGAGCACCAGCCCTAGAGTCAGGAGGACCCGAGTTCAAATGTTGCCTCTGTTACTTCCTAGCAGTATGACCCTGGGCAAGTCACTTAACCCTGATTGCCTAGCCTTTGATGCTCTTCCACCTTAGAATTGATACTAAGACAGCAGGTTAGAGTTTAAAATACATATGTGTGTGTGTTTGTATGTAAATTTATATCTATATCTTTCTGTCTCAGGATCAGTTCTAAGAAGAGTAGCAAGGGCTAGGCAATTGGGATTAAGTGTCTTGCCCAGGGTCACACAACTAGGAAGTGTCTGAGACCAGATTTGATCTCAGATCCTCCCTGCTCCTGGCCTGACTTACTTCTATTGGGCTACCCAACTACCCTAAGGCCCGGAGTCTTAAAGACATAAGATCTTAGATGTGAAAGGGACACTAGCGAGACTATAGTCCAAAGCCCTCTTTTTACAGATTAAGAAACTGAGGCCAAGAGAAGGAAAGAGCTAGGTGGCAGAGTAGATGGGAGCACTAGAGTAGGCGTCAGTAGAAAGACTGAATTTAAATCTTTTCTCTTTGCAAGTCTTATTTTCTCTCGAATTCATTTTCCTGACGATAGTGCCAGCCTTACAGGGCTATTATGAGGATGAAATCAAACAGCATGTGTTAAAACACTTTGGAAACCTTAAAGCACTTTCATAGCTTAGCATAAATACTATTGATTATTTGTATTATTATTTGCTCAAAGACACCTAGGAAATCAGTGGCAGAGGTGGGACTGGAACTTGGACCTCATGACTCATTTTAAGAGTTCATTCTCCCCACAGCCTCCCACCTCCTCACCCTCACTGTTTTGTTCCTTAAACCCTTACCTTCTGTTTTGGGATTAATGCAAGTTTAGGTTCCAAAGCAGAATTGCGGTAAGGGCTTGCCAAAGGAAGTAAAGTGACTTGCCCAAAGTCACACAGCCAGGATGTATCTGAGGTCTGATTTGAACCCAGGACTTAGCATCTCTAAGCCTGGCACTCTATCCACTGAACCAGCTAGCTGCCCCTCCTCACCCTCATTTTATATACAGGTTATTAATCAATGCTTATTATCCATGGTCAGAGATACAAACAATGTATCAGCAAACATTTATTGAGTCCACAGTATGGGCACACTCCACCCAAGGCTGTAGCCAGGGGACAGAGGAATTTTCCCCATCTTCCAGAAGGGAAAACTAAGCCTCGGTGAAAGTAGAGCACTGGCCCGAGTCTCACAGGAGGTTCATGGGGAAGGTTGGGAAGACAACCTTGAATTTCTAGTTTCGGGTCCTTTGAGTTCTTCCACTCCTCATCAGGCTAGGCTCCCAGGCTTCAGGGTTTAGAGAATGGCAGTCCTGACTCTCAGAAGAGAAGAAGAGATCCCAGATGCGACCTGGGCTCCCTCTGCTCTCAGGAAAGGCAGAGCAGGCTGGAGACCTTTCTGGTGGCCAGGGGAGGATGACTGATGTAGCGGCTGTCTCATCCAGGCATACCTGGAGTCCTGGCCTTCTTCTGGTCCTGCTCAATCCTGGTTGGAGCAGGAGTTAGCCTGGGGAGATAAAGAAGAGCTTACTCCCTGAATAGAGTCATAAATGGCCTCTGGACCAGCTCGAGCCATCTTCGAGTAGGACCCTAAAAGCCAGAAAGACTTGAGAAATTGCTTGAGATGGCAGAGCTCATCCAAGAGGACTGGCAAGGCTGGGGAGGGAGCCCAAGATCTGGGCCTCAGCTTTCTTCTTTGTAAAGGATTTCTAAAGGCTGCCATTCTAGGTTTTAAGGTTGGAATGGGGTGGGAGTGATATCCTGTGTTCTAAAATTCCTTCCAGCTTTTTTTAAAACCCTTACCTTCTATCTTAGAATCAATACTAAGTATTAGTTCCAAGGCAGAAGAGGGGTAAGGCCTAGGTAATTATGGTTAAATGACTTGTCCAGGGTCACACGGCTAAGAAGTGTCTGAGGTCAAATTTGAACCCAGGACCTCCCTTCTCTAGGCCTTCCAGCTTCGATATGCTATATGCTGCGTTCTAAATTACCTTCCAGGTCTAATATTAAATGCTGCAAGCTCCGACATTCTATATTCTACAGTCCCTCCTATTTTTAAATGTTCTTTGTCCTAAGGACTTCTTTCATCTCTAGCATTCTCTTTTCTGAACTTCCTTCCAGCTCTGATTTCCTCCAAGTAACACTTCATCCATGAAGCCCTTCCTGATCTTCCTACTGGCTATGATCATTGTCCCCTCTGAGTCTCATCTGGACCTTGTGTGTGCCTTTTTTATGCATTTCTTGCAGTCTGCCTTGTATCACAGTTAACCATCTATGTCTTAGCCTTTTTCCTGACTGCTCAATAAAGATTCCTAAAGTAATTGCTGTTACACAGAGCCCTGTGTTCATCCCTGGGGATATAAAGATGAAAAAGAAGGAGCCAGACTTGGTATAGGGAGGTCCTGGGTTCAAATGTGGTCTCAGACACTTCCCATCTATGTGACCCTGAACAAGTCACCTGACCCCCATTGCCTAGCCCTTACAACTCTTCTGCCTTGGAACCAATACACAGTATTGATTCTAAGACAGAAGGTGAGGGTTTAAAAAAAAAAGGTGAAAAAGAAGACATTTATAATCTAGTTGGGGGGGATAATTAGCCAGATAAGTAAATCAGTGTGCTCTGCTGTACAGAGAACACGAGATCACAGGCGTTTCAGAGCTAGACTTCAGCTCTCACGCCTGCGGCATTTTGCATGAGACTCTCCTAATGGCAGAGAGAATGATGACACGATGACTCAGTGCCAGGGAAATGAATGGGCAGGGGTTGGCACAAGGCTTTCCGAGAGGTTCATTCCTGCTTTGAGAGGGGACATACAGTTCCAGACACTCTGGGGGGAAGAGAGGGAAAAATGACTTTGGAAGTGGCCAGCCCGTCGGGGAGCTGACCCCTGCATAGGCCTGTGATGCCCAGCTTGCCTCCCTGGAGCCTTCCAAGAGCCTCCTGGGGTGACGGAGACCGCCAGAGCCTCTCTTCTGGGTGAGTGAGATCCCAGCGGGCCCCTCTCTAAAGAGGTCATTGGCTGGCTCATTTTCTGGTATTCTACTCTGCAGACGTTCTGCTTTGGTTGCTCTCTGCTTGGATAAATGAGGTTACTTGCTGTTCACCCTTTATTTAACTGGCATTTGGTGGAGACGAGTAAAGGCCACAGAAATATATTTGGGCTTCCTCCCTTTAAGCAACCGTCAGAGCCCGAAGGAGCTTGGTGAGCCATTCAATCCAAGGTCTCATTTTACAGGAAAAAAAAGGTAAAGTGAGTCTAGGAGGTCAAATGACCCACCCGATGGGCTTCTTTCACCGCACGAGGGCCCAGGAGCTACACCTTCCTCTTCTCCGAGGGCCAACCCCGGGCTTCTGGGCGTGGGTCTCGTTGCCCCCAAGGAAAGGCCCCGTTTAGCCCTTTGCTCCCCCTGCCAACCCCGGCTGTTGTGAGAACGTCCAACTGGGCTAGCCCTAGTTAGCAGCCCAGGTGAGGAGGGCCAGGCTGTTGTGAGAACGTCTCTCCTCTGTGGGGTAAGAGAGGCACCTCTGACAGGGTCCCTGCAGTCTCGGCCGCAGGCCGTCGGACAGCATCGCTTCAAGCCAGAGCAATTCTTGTCCTGTGTGCACAGGTGCTGGGTGGCGCTGAGACATCGCAGCGGGTCCGGGGGGCACTGGCCCGACTTCACTGAAACACAGAAAGAGCCCGCGTGAGGAGCCACCCTGGGCAAGAGGGAGAGGGAGGGCAGCAGAAACAGGCAGAGGACACACATACCCATGACTCGGGCCACGCACTGGAGGAAGCAGGCCTGCTGGCAGCACTTCTTGCCTTTGGGGCATTGTTTATCCACCAGGCACTGGTGGGGGATGCCTGGACGGCACACTTGATCGTCCGGTGGGCAGCCTCCTGACCTCTCTGTAAGAGAGTCACAGACCGTTAGAGCCAGAAAAAAGTGGGGAAGAATGCGATCCTGAGAGGGCCCAGTTCAGTCACTCCACGTCTGGCCACCGAAGGAAGTCCCAGGGAGGGAAAGAGGGGCACACGCAGCAGCCACACATGCGCTCTCAGGAATGGCCCCACATAGACCAGAGGGTCTATCTAATCCAATGGCCTTGTTTTACGGAGGAGGAAACTGAGGCTTGCAGAGACCAAATGACTTTGTTAAGGGTTAAGTGACTTACACAAGGTCGCACAATGAGGAAGTGATACTTGAACCCAAGACCTCTCATGCTTTCTATCCAGTGAGGCACCCAGCTGCCCTTACTCTATTCCTTTTTTTTTTTAAGCCCATACCTTCCATTTTGGAATACTATATATTGGTCATTTGAGAAGGCATCAGACTGGGGGCAGCTGGGTGGCTCAGTGGCCTGAGAGCCAGACCTAGAGATGGGAGGTCCTAGGTTCAAATTTGGCCTCAGACCCTTCCTGGCTGGGTGACCCTGGGCAAGTCACTTAACTCCCATTGCCTAGCCCTTAATGCTCTTCCGCCTTAGAACCAATATATAGTATTTATTCCAAAATGGAAGGTATGGGTTAAGGAAAAAAAAATGGAATAGAGTAAGGGCAGCTGGGTGCCTCACTGGATAGAAAATCAGGTCTGGAGATGAGAGGTCTTGGGTTCAAATATGATCTCATACACTTCCTCATTGTGCGACCTTGAGTCGCACTTAACCCTGTTTGCCTACAGTTGTTACTAAAACAAAACATAAGGGTTTAAAAAATATTACTGCATATCATACCTTATTTTAAACACCTTAAATGCAATATTGTTGTACTTGAAATATTTTTTTAGACTAAAATAACCTGGAAATCAGTATTCCAAAACGGCTTTAGTCAACCATGCTCTGATTTGGCCACCAAAGAGCTAGCAGTGATGGAGTGGTTGTAGTCTCACACAGTGGGAGGATTTTTGAGAATGAGAAACAAGCATTTGTTGGATTTAAAAATTCCCTTCTGCATTACCTCCCAATCAAGTGTTAGGCAATCCTTAGACACTCTAAATCTAGATTTTTTTTTGTTAGAATGTTCATTCTGGATGGCATCTTTTTTCCAGAATGAGCCTGTTTCAGCTCATTGATCAGTGTACCTATCTTCTTTGGTTATTTGTTTCAGAACATCAGGATACTTAACTGTTTTATCCTCTCTCTCTGTACTGACTGCTTCTTTAGTACTTTTTCGTGTCAAGCAATTAAACTTTATTTTTAAAGTGATCAACCTGGGGACAGTGAAGGGGCTCAGTGGATTGAGAACCAGGGTGAGACAGGAGGTCCTAAGTTCAAATCTGGCCTCCGACACTTCTTAGCTGTGTGACCCTAGGCAAGTCACTTGACCCCTATTGCTTAGCTCTTACTGTTCTTCTGCCTTAGAATCAATTTGCAATATTGATTCTAAGATGGAAGGTGAGGATTAAAAAAAAAATAAAGTGATCAAGCTGACAAATGCTCATTTCTAGTCTCTTTCACTGCCTTAAATAAACTTGAAGATTTTATCTAATTGTTACTTTGGTAAGAAGAATGCATTTTTTATTGTGATCCTCAACCCATAGAGCAAAAAAGATGCTCCATTTCTTTCATTAAGATTAACCTTCTCTTCCTCATAGCTATTTGCAAGCTGTGAGAAGCTGATGCAACTTTGCTTTTTTCTTATTTTGCCTGCTTGTTTTCTAATATTCCTTACTAGGGGCAGGAAAGTAGCTTAATGAATTGAGAGCCAGGCCTAGAGATGGGAGGTCCTGGGTTCAAATTTGACCTCAGACACATCCCAGCTGTGTGACCCTGGACAAGTCACTTAACCCCCATTGCCTAGCCCTTACCATGCTTCTGCCTTGGAACCAATACCCAGTATTGATTCTAAGACAGAAGGGAAGGGATAACATATATGTGTGTGTGTATATATATATATATACATATATATATATATATACACATATATAGTATTCCTTATTGTGTATTCAGAAATTCTGACATCGCATCCTATTTTTAAATACCATGATCATGTCCATAGTGTTAAATTACATCAAATTTTTTCTAATGTTATTAATAATAAGCCCCATTTTTTTTGCACTGACCAGTGTTTCCAACAACTGTTGTTAGATGGCATACAGCAGTGCATCCCATCCACAGGCAAGGACAGGTGAATATAGACAGTTGCATTAAAACCTTCAACTAGCTCAAATCGATTGACTATTGGCTTGTGCTGAATGTGGCCTGATGTCATTTTAGAACTTATACAAAATTGATTTTTGCATTATCCGAATTGCTGTTAATCCTGACCTAGGAATAATAGGAGAGAAGGAGAAATGCAGACAAGATGCTCTAGGAAAATTGGAGAGAATACTCCCTTTCAGCTGGGAAAGAACAGGGAAGGCTTCACGAAAGAAGTGGTATTTAAGCTGGACTTTGAAGGAGGAGATAATTTGAACAGGCAGAAATGAGGAGGAAGTGCATTCAGGCATAGAGAATGACTGGGAGAAAACCCCGAAGTGGGAGACAGAAGTTGAGTTTAAGGACTAGCAAATAGTCCAGTTTGGCTGAAAAAAAGTGTGTGAAAGAGATTAAAGTGAAATGATTCTGCAAAGATGGGTTGAAGCTAAATTGTTGAGGGCCTTAAATGCCAGTTTAAGGAGTTTTCGTTTTATTCTAAAAGCAATTGGGAACCACTGATGGTTTTTGAGCAGACAGAACAGACGTTTGTTCATTAAGAGGATTGTTTTGACAATTGCCAGACATTTGTTTTGACTGGAGAAGGCAAGGGGATCTGTTAAAAATTTATTAGAATATATAATCTCAGACCAACACATCTCTATCCCTGCCAATATCATGATGTCAGGGACCTTGGACAGAGAACATTGGACAAAATTCTCCCCTACTGGCCCGTGATGGTGCTTGGCTTTCCAACATTAGAAATACATTTCTTGGGGGGTTCAGTGGATTGAGAACCAGGCCCAAAGATGGGAGGTCCTGGCTTCAAATATGGCCTCAGATACTTCCTGGCTGTGTGACCTTGAGTGAGTCATGTAACCCCCATTGCCTAGTCCTTACTGCCTTTCTGCCCTGGAACCAATACACAGTATTGATTCTAAGACAGAAGGTAAGAATTTTTTAAAAATAAAGAAAATAAATTCATTCCTTAAAGAGCCCAAATGTTCCAAAATATTTTTAGCAGCTCTCTTTGTGGTGGCAAAGAACTGGAAAAAGAGGGGATGCCCATCAATTAAGCAATGACTGAACAAATTGAGGTATGTGATTGTGATGGATTACTACTGAGCCATAAGAAATGATGAGCAGATTAATTTTTTAGAAACTTGGAAAGAACTACATGAGTTACTGAAGCAAGTAGAACCATGAGAGCATTCTATACAGCTACAGATTTAATATTTGAAGATTAACTTCAGAATGTTCACCTCTAGAGAATGAACTGATAAATGGAAACACAAAAGACATTATCTAGATAAACATATTTGTTTATCCCATGATGCCTTTTGTGGTGGGGGAAGGGAAGGAGGGACTGAGATACTTAAGAAAAAATTTTATTATTAAAAAAAAAGAAATACATTCTTTGAATTCTTCCAGAGATTCTTAAGAAAATGCAAGCATTGTTTGGGAGAAGTTTGACTGCATTAACAGGTATGGGAGTGGCTTGGATGATAGCGAAAGGAGGAGGAAAGATGGACAAATGCCCAGGACAAAATTTGCCTCAAGGGTGGGACCCTAAGCTCAATCAAGCAGCCTACACTGTCTGTGGTTCTGCTCTTGATTCTGCACCAGACCTGCCTTCCAAGAAGGGCTGACTGTCATTCAGGTTTGTTGTAATTACAATTATCAACCACACACTTAAGACACTACCCAGCAGTCCTCAGCCTCAGACTGTACCATTCTCTTCTATTCCTTTCCTTCCACCTTTGGGCTTTTCCATGAGGCTTGAAGGACATGAAGACTAAAAGCTCCAAAGGACACCATTGGCTCCCAAAGTCACCCAACGTAAGGCTGAGGCTCCAGGCACCCAACGTCACTCAAGTCTATTGATGGGACCAAGGAGGAAGAGGTTGGGCTCTGGCTGGAGTGTCCTCTTCATTCAGGACTCCTTGTATGCCTTCAGAATGCCTCAAACTCCACCCTCTACTCCATAGAGATACCCCAGATACTCTAAACCATTTAGAGAGACCCCAAGCCTGCCACACTCCCTAGGGATACCATGTCCTATCCCTTCCCATCCCTTCTTAGCATAGAGTTAGACTCCCCATAAACCCAGGGAGTTCTAATTCATCAGTCCCTGGGTTTTAGCTGTTCCTTTTCTGAGCTTTCATAAACCCTCAGTGAAGTGCTCCCCTTCCTCCCACTCCAATCAGCAATTGCTTAGGGTCCCCTGGCCTAAACGGGAAGAGGCTAGGCTTGACTTTGGGCTGCTCTGGCTGTAGGGATCTCAAATATAGACCAGAATATCCTGCTTTGGATCAAGAAGGTGTGGATGGCTTCAGATACCAGCCTTTATCCAAAGAGGGAGGTACCTGCCGAGCAACTTTCCTGGCCCCAAAAGTCTTGGCAACAAATCCTGAGCCTCGTCCTATCCAATCAAGGTACTGACTGGACCCTGCAGCCTCTATCCTAGTCACCCCCTACCCTCTAGTGCTCACAATTGACCTCATATGGAACCCTCTAATATCCTTTCACAGCCCCCCATTGGTCCTCAAAAAGTCTCCCTGATACCCCTTGGGAAAGCCTTCCATCAGCCAGAGTTCCCAGATCATGGTCCCCAGGCAGAGTCCCCCACTGTTCCCTCCAAGGCCCCAGACAGAATCTTCTCATTTGTCCCTAGTCCTTAGATTCTTCTGTCCTCACCTCTGCAACATACCCCACAGCTTCAAAAGGACCCCCAGTTGGCAAGGAGAGTCCCAACTTTTCCAACAGTCGCATCAGCATCCACCAGGCTCTCTCAGCTCTCAATGAGAATCACTGAGGAATCACTGATGCCCTCCCCCAGGAATCGCTGATGCCCTCCCCGAGGGATCGCTGATGCCCTCCCCGAGGGATCGCTGATGCCCTCCCCGAGGGATCGCTGATGCCCTCCCCGAGGGATCGCTGATGCCCTCACAGCCCCCAGAGAGATCTTCCTGAAACCTCCCAGAGTCCCTGCACAGTCAGCCTACCAGCCAGAGCTCCATGATGAAGCCTGGGAGAGCGCCTGGGCACCTAGCAGGATCGGAGAAAGGACTCCAGGACACTCCCTCCCGGACCCAGCCCACCAGCAGAGACAGTCTCTCCTCTCTCTCCACAAGGGTCCTTGGCCTGAGCTCCCCCGCCATCTCCCTCTTTGCCCTCTCCCGTCCCCAGCTCTATGCACATTCATGTGTGTTGTACGTAAGCCCGAGCTTACCAAGAGAGACCCAGAGGAGCCCAGAATGACACACACGTCCAGATCGTGGTCCCAGCTGGACATCCTCCCATACGCACACAGACAGAGTCACATACAGAAGCACAAAGGACCACCTACGCGTAGACCCTCCAATGTACGCCTCTACTCACGGGCACAAGTGCCCCTGAACCTCGGAGCCCAGGGTAGGCCCCCCAAGCTCCAAGTCTGGGGCTGGGACGCCCCACGGGACAAAGCTAGGCATGACCCCTTCCTCTGCCACCTCCAGCTCCCAGACTTACCACCCTTCCTCCGGCCTTCCGCACCAGGCAGCTCGCTGCCCAGGACCAACAGTGCTGCCAGGAGGAGGAGACCTTGGGCCCTCATGCTGCCTCCAGGAGCCAGCCTGAGCCAAGCAGAGCCCGAGGTCTGGTGATGAACAACTTCCAGCCGAAATTTGTGTCTGAGTCAAGGAAAGGGGAGTGGGAAGAAGTGCACGAGCTGCCTCCTTCCTTCTGGGGCACACCCTGAGATCAAGATTGGGCTCCAGCGGGGTGGGAACTTACACAAGCCTTTGGGAATGTGGCCACAGGCAGGTCAGTCCCGACTCAGCCCTCCCAGGGATTCCCCAGAGCTACCTCTTACCTGCCTGAGACCCAGATTTCCAACCTGAAAGAAAGAGCCCTTAAGAGGGGGCTGGGTGAAATAAGGGAAGAAGGCTAGCAGTGGGCAGAAGAAGCTTCTTAGTCTGGCCTCCTGGGAAAAGCCTCTAGATCAAGGGCTCTGGGCTAGAGTTTTGACCATTTTACTTCTTTTCTAATAATAACTCTAAGGCAGAAGGACAAGGGCTAGGACATTAGTTAGATGACTTGCCCGAGGTCATATGGCCACATTTGAATGCAGGTCCTCTGAGATCCAGGTGTTCTATCCATTGCCCCCCATGGTTCTGACCACTTCTGACTCACGAATGACCTTAGAAAGACCACTTACCTTCTCTCGACTTGTTTCCTCTTTCTTCTCATCAATGAGCATTTGGGCTAGGTGACTTCTGAGGTCCTCTCCAGCTCCATCAGGCTCTGCTTCTGTCATCGCCATTATTTCCCCCCCCCCCAAGTTTTTGAAACCAAGAGAGGGGACTACGTTTTCCATGTATCCATCTGTCCAGAGAACAGAATAAAAGGAAATATTTCGATGAATTTAAGGTAACTGGCATAGTGAGCAGAGCTCTAGACTTGGATTCAGGAGGCTGGTGTTCCCATTTAGATTTTGATGCTTTTTAGCTAGGGGACGATTAGGGGAGACTCAGTTTCTTCATTTACAAAGAAGAATATTGGTAGAGTCAGAGAGCCTGGGTTTGAATCTCAAGTTCTGTTATTTACTAGCTGGGTGAGGCTGTCTTCACCTATAAAATGAGGAGGCAGGACTCAATGACTTGTCAGGAGCCGGCTCTTACCCAGCTCATTAGGCTGAATTATTCAAATTTTTTCAGCATCGACATTTGTAGCAAACATTGTAAAACAAGGCTCGATTCATTGTTCTATTGATCATCTGTACTGAAGAAAGTGACAGAGACAATATTAATGATGCAGATTAAAACTTAAAAGTATACTGCACTGGGGGCAGCTGGGTAGCTGGGTGGATGGAGAGCCAGACCTAAAGACCTCAGACACTTCCCAGCTGTGTGACCCTGGGCAAGTCACTTGACCCCCATTGCCTAACCCTTACCACTCTTCTGCCTTGGAACCAATACACAGTACTGATTCCAAGACAGAAGGTAAGGGTTTATAAAAAAAGTATACTGCACTTATATTTTTCTCCTTAGAGAGCTAATTGTTAGATATTTCTCATCACACTATTGCATGTAGGATTCTCTAGTATACTTGGAATCAGGCAGAAGTGGATTCAAGAGGTCAGATCTAAAAACAGGAGAACCTGGGTTCAAATCTGGCCTCAGACTCTTCCTAGCTGAGTGACCCTGGGCAAGTCACTTAACCCCCATGGCCTAGGCCTTACCCCTCTTCTGCCTTGGAACCAATACTTAGCATTTATTCTAAGATATAAGGTAAGGGTTAAACAAAAATTATTTGAATCCTACCACTGGCACTTTCTATCTGCATAACCATCGACAATCTATAAAGCCTCTCAGGGCCTTGATTTCTTCCTCTGTAAAATGAGGGAAATAATATTTGTGCCTCAAAGGGCTATTATTACGTCTTTCTCTGTAGGGTCACAGACATATACACGTGTATTTTTCTTACTTATAAATGCTACGATCTATGATCCAGATCTATAAGCTAAGTCCTTGCGAGCCATTAGGCGACACTGAGGAATTCAGGTGAGACTACAGATGGAATTTCCTGACACTGACTTCTGTCAGGCTAGAATGGACAGATGAGACAAAGCTCTGAAATGTCTTCCTCATTCCTGGGCTGTGAAGGTGGATCCCGCACCGGCTAGCTCTCGGAAGAGACTGGGAAGTGGGATTTCCACTGCTCCAGAGCCCGTCCCTTCCTGTCCCCTCCCCATCTTGGAACGCCTTTCTGGGACCTGCTCCTCCCAGGGGCAGATGGGATTGGGCTCATTTCCAGTAGGGATGTGGGGCTCAGGTGTCCCAGTCTTAGAGAATTTGTGAGTGTCAGCAGAGCTGGGTTCTGAGGAGCACAGTAAGGCTGCTCCTTATCCTCATCCTACCGTCTCTTCTTCAGACACTGACCGATCCTGGAAAGAACAAATTCACTCTCTCCACCAGAGCTGGAGCCCCTGGGATCTCTGATAATCCTCTTAGCTAGCGCCTATATAGCACTTTACATTTATTCCCCATGTATTTTCTCACTGGATCTGCACAACAGCCCTGGGTGTAGAGGATGGGCTGTGTGATCCTTGCTTTACAGTTGAGGAAACTGAGTCAGACAGAAGTTAAGTGACTTGCCCGTGGTAAGTGTCGGAGAACTCAAACTCAGTTCTTCCTGATTCAAGTTCAGGACTCTAGCCATTATACAACCTAGCTTCCCACTAGAAATGAACAAGTAGCATATCCTAAAAGAAAGGAGTTCTGGATATGGAGTTTAGAGGATCTGTTCGAAGCCTGTCCCTGCTTCTTACAATCCTGCCCCAAGTCACTTTACTTTTGTGGTTTCCTCGTCAGTAAAATGATTGTCTCTAGGTTCTCTTACAGCTCTAAATTCTGTGATTCGGTGAACTAATTTAGAATTAAAAGAACTAAATTTGAGTTCCAGTCCTACCACTTGAACTGGCTTTATGTCTTTAGGCAAGTTGTCTAATTTCTCTGAGACTCAGTTTCCTTATCCCTAAAATGGATATTCTGTCAATAAAAAATAAAATGAATGAATGAATGAATGAATGAATGAATGAATGAATGAATGAATGAATAAATATGGATAGGGCAGTGAGGTGGTGCAGTGGATAGAATGCTAAGACCTGGAGTCAGGAAGACTCATCTTTATGAGCTCAAATCTGGCCTCAGATACTTACTCTCTGAGTGGCCCTGAGCAAGTCACTTAACTCATCTGTAAAATGAGCTGGAGAAGGAAATGGTAAACTGTCCCAATATCTCCACTAAATGAGGTCACAGAGAATTGGATGTGACTAAAAAACAATGCAACCACCACAGCAAAAATGAATATATGAATGTATGACATAACTTCCTCTCAAGGTTGTGTTGAGGAAAGTATTTGCTAAACTAAGTAAATGTGATTTATTACTATGGATCTAGGATCCCATTTATTTATTTTATTTTTGAGACTGTATCTCCCTATCTTGCCCAGGCTGGAAGGGCAGCCACCCCTCATGGTCCCTGTCTTGTGTCTGATGACCAGAGAAGCTTTCTTTGAGCTGCTCCTTTTCCGACTTGGCACAATTCAGCCCCTCTGCAGGCAGCCTGCTGGCCCCTGGTTTTTAGTTCCTGAAATTTACCATTTTAGCATCCCATTCCTAGCCTAAAGCCTCTTTTTTTTTTTTTAAAACCCTTACCTTCCGTCTTGGAGTCAATACTGTGTATTGGCTCCAAGGCAGAAGAGTGGTAAGGGCTAGGCAATGGGGGTCAAGTGACTTGCCCAGGGTCACACAGCTAGGAAGTGGCTGAGGTCAGATTTGAATCTAGGACCTCCCGTCTCTAGGACTGGCTCTTAATCCACTGAGCTACCCAGCTGCCCCCATAGAGCCTCTTTTTGAAGGGTGAAAATAAACAGAGAAACTGGGGACTGAGTCTAATGCCTTCCCCGACACCTCTAGGGCTAGAGAGGGCTGGGTTTGGAGCCAGATCCAAAAGAGGGTAGAAGGGAAACCAGGAGGGAACAAGAATTTAATGCCTACTTTGGGGTGAGGGGCCATGCATGCTAAGCACTTTACAGGTGATTATTATCACCCCCATTTTACAGCTGAAGAAACTGAGATTTCCTCAGACAAAGGTTGAGTTACTTGCCCAAGGTCACAAGGCTAGGAAGCATCGGGTTGGATTTGAACTTTGGTCTTCCTAATGCTATGTCCAGCAATTTATCTACTATGTCACCTAGCTTCCTTCGAGGAATTTCATACCTCCTAGGAGAAAAGTTGTTCTTCCTATTTAAACTTGTTCGCTGAGCCCTTCCGCACATTGGACCAAAAACTTATCAGTCAAAGGGAGAGTCTTAGTTCTTATTTGTTGATTATTATAAATGTGTTTATTACTAATTGATTATATAAATTAATTCTATGTTAGCACGTTTATTTATAATGACTTTATTAATGATTTTATTTCATCAATAAAATAATGCTATTTATTTTTACTTAAGAAAGCATACTTTAATTATTTGTTATTAATAATGAAAATAGGGGGCAACTGGGTGGCTTGATGGATTGAGAGTTAGGCCCAGAGACGGGAGGTCCTGGGTTCAAGTATGACCTTGAATACTTCCCAGCTGTGTGACCCTGGGCAAGTCACTTAACCCCCATTGCCTAGCCCTTACCTCTCTTCTGCCTTGGAACGAATATACAGTATTGATTCTAAGATGGAAGGTAAGGGTTTAAGGAAAATAACGAATAAATATATCTAAACAAATCATTAATTTATTTATTCATGTGGAGAGGAAGCGAATGAAATCTTTCTTGAAGGATTATTGGACCCAGGTTTAAGTCCTGTTCAGACTTTATAGCTCTATATTTTTTATACACACATGTACACAACCTTTGTGCCTCTCTTCTAGTTGTAAAAACTACAACCCATGATTCCAACCTTAAAGCACAGTGTCAATCTGCGGCACTGTGTGAGATTGGCTGTGTGGTTTTCGGCACGTGACTTCCCATCTCTGGACTGACATTTCCTTATCTGGAAAATAAAGGAGGAAATTGGACTCACGACCTCTTTTCTATCCTCCTGTGTAAGGTTCTTTCCAGCTCGAACACTCGTTGATACAATCGGGTCTTGTTCAACAAATCTGAAATGCTTCCGGTGGTCAAGGCGCTGTGCTCAGGATTCAAGGACAAAAATGAAAACCGATCGCTGCCGTCGGGGAGCGTACCTTCTAGACAGTGAGAAGTACAGCTACCTAGACACTGACGAAGCACTTTGCACACGTTCTGTCACTTAATCCTCGTAAGAGCCCTGCAAGTTTAGGTGGTACAAATAGTTATCTCCACGTGGCCGTTCAGGAAACTGAGATTTATCAAAGTAAAGTGACTTGCCTGAGGTTGGTTAGTTCAGGGCAGTCAGAAAGTGAAAAGGACACAGTGCCAGGCCTGGAGTCAAGAAGACCTATTTTTGTGCATTTAAATGGCTGTATGATCCTGGGCAAGTCACTTGCCCTGTTGGCCTCAGTTTCCTCATCATCCCCAATGAGCCGGAGAAGGAAATGGCAAATCACTCCAGTATCTTTGCCAAGAAAACTCCAAATGAAGTCACGAGGAGCCAGACACCACTGAAACGACAGAATAACAGCAGTAAATGGCAGAGCTGGAACCCAGAGATTCTAATTCCAAACCTGGGCTCCCTCTGTTGTGTGCTCCTGAATTCTAAGATGCCTTCCAGCTTTAGTTCTAGGAAAGCAAGACCTCTCCTCACCCAACTCCAGTCTCTGACTTTCCTAAAACTCTTCATTCGTGGGCTAGGTTGAAAGACAGAACATCCATCCTTCTGAGGGAAGAAACACTTTGCTCAGAGAATGGGAAGAGAAGCCAGTTTGAATCCTGCCCAACCTTTGAGGCTCAGGTGAAGCCCTCACCACCCTCAGGAAGTGCTTCTTGATTTATGACACAGTGGAAGGAGAACTGGTTCTGAAATCAGAGGAACTGATTCAAATGTCATTTCTGAAGATAATTACTCCCTGTGTGGCCTTGGGCAAGTCATTTAATCTCTGATGATTACCTGTGTGACTTTGGTTAAGCCTCAAAATCTCTCTGGGTTTCTGCTTCCTCCTCTGTCAAATGTGAGCATGGGATTAGCCCCAGATTTAGGATCCTTTATTTCCTGACCCCAAAGGATTCCTCAGCACTGTTTGTCCTAAATGGGTGTTCCATTCACTGGACACTTATCCTATATTCTCAGGTTATTGGTGCTCTTTCTTACTTTTTTTTTAACTTTTACCTTCCAATTTAGAATCAACACTGTGTATTGGCTCCAAGGCAGAAGAGTGGTAAGGGCTAGGCAATGGGGGTCAAGTGACTTGCCCAGAGTCACACAGCCAGAAAGTGTCTGAGTCCAGATTTGAACCCAGACTTCCCATCTCTAGATCTGACTCTTTTTTAAAAAAATATATTTTATTTGATCATTTCCAAGCATTATTCGTTAAAGACATAGATCATTTTCTTTTCCTCCCCCCCACCCCCCATAGCCGACGCGTAAATCCACTGGGCATTAGATGTTTTCTTGATTTGAACCCATTGCTTTGTTGATAGTATTTGCATTAGAGTGTTCATTTAGAGTCTATCCTCTGTCATGTCCCCTCAACCGCTGTAGTCAGGCAGTTGCTTTTCCTCGGTGTTTCCACTCCCACAGTTTATCCTCTGCTTATGAATGGTGTTTTTTTCTCCTGGATCCCTGCAAGTTGTTCAGGGACATTACACCGCCACTGATGGAGAAGTCCATTACGTTCGATTGTACCACAGTGTATCGGTCTCTGTGTACAATGTTCTCCTGGTTCTGCTCCTCTCACTCTGCATCACTTCCTGGAGGTTGTTCCAGTCTCCATGGAACTCCTCCACTTTATTCTAGATCTGACTCTTAACCCACTGAGCCACCCAGCTGCCTTCTGGTATCTTTTCCATGCTTAAGTTTTGTCTCATCAAAAATAGGCCTTCTCTCCCTCATCAGCCTCCTAGGAGGCGTCCTTGTCTACCAGGGAGAGGTCTAATCTTCAGCTCTGGACAATGGTGAGCACCTAGCAGGCCCTTGGGTAGTACTATCCAGTAGGTTTTGCCAGAAGGCCAGATACCAGGCGGCCACCAGAGCCTCTGTTTCCCTATCCTTTCCACCTCTTCTCTGTCCAAAGGGCAGGCTGGAAGACTGACTGAAGGTGGCCTCTTGTTCTCTAGGGTTCACAGACCTGGAGCCTGAAGAAAGTCAACACCAGTGATAGACTCACTCTGCTTGTTTATATAGGCATGTATTAGGAAAATAGAATTTATTGAATTGAATAATTATTATTGTTTTTAGTCATAGCCAACTCTTCATGACCCCATTTGGGATTTTCTTGACAGAGATACTGGAGTGTTTTGCTATTTCCTTTTCCAGCTCATTTTTCAGAAGAGGAAAATGAGGCAAACAAGATTAAGCTACTTGCCCAGGGTCACACAGCCAGTAAGTGTCTGCAATCAAATTTGAACTCATGAAGATGAATCTTCCCTACTCAAAGCCTGGCACTCAATCCACTGTACCACCTAAGTGCCCAAATTGAATTGTATAAACTATTAGGTAGAGAAGTGTGATCACTTGTCATTTGAAAGAGCACTGAATTTTGAGCTAAAGGACCCAGGTTAAATACCACCTTCATTATTTAATTACCCTGTATAACACTGGGCAAGTCACTTAGATTATTTGGCCTCAGGTTCCTTATCTGCAAAATGAGCAGGTTAGACTAGAACAGTGATGGTGAACCTTTTAGAGACCGAGTGGCCAAACTACAACCCTCACACCACATATGAGCTGCTGCCTTATTCCAGACAAAGGAAGCACTCCCCTTGGGCTGCTGGGCAGAGGGCCAGGTGGTATGAGAAATGTCCTCAGGCACGGTGGAGAGGGGGAGGGGAGCAGCCCCTCCACCACATGTGCCATTGGTTTACCAACACAGGTCTAGATCATCTCTGAGGTCTATCTCTTCCAGCTCTAAATCTATTACTCTCTGATGCAGGTTTTCTCAGGATTTTGGATCCTCTTTCCACCTGATGGGGGCTGATTTCCATCACTCCCCTCCCCTCTTCCCTCACTTTAGGGTCAACATCTTCATCCCTCTGGAAAGCCCAACTCCAGGACAGCCAACTTGAACTTTGGCACAAAGGCTTTTTCGAAGAATCAAAATAGAACTTTCAGGAACCTTTGAACAGAGAATGTCTCTAGATTGAATATATAAAGCCAACATTCACAGCATAAAAATGTTAGTATAGTCTAAAGGGAGATCTTCACAGGTGGATATTTTTGACTTATGACCCTGGTTCAAAGTGTATTTGGAGTATGTCACTACTCTAAATTGTAGCTCACACTTCTTGTTCACATTCCTTTTAACAGAAGGGGAAGGGAACAAAATTTATTAAGTGCCTGCTATGTGCTAAGCACTCTTCTAGATGCTTCATAAACATTATTTCATTTTATTTTCACAATGACCTGGGAGGTAGGTGCTGTTATGATCTCTATTTTACAGTTGAAAAAACTGGTATAGCGATTGTTATTTGCTCAAGATCATAGAGCTAGCAAGTGTCTGTGGCTGGATTTGAATTCATATCTTCCTTCCTTCCTTCTAATCTCCCTCCTTTCCTTCCTCCCTCCCTCCTTCCCTCTCTCTATCTTGTTCTTCCTTCCTTCCTTCTTTCCTTCCTTCCTTCCTTCCTTCCTTCCTTCCTTCCTTCCTTCCTTCCTTCCTTCCTTCCTTCCTTCCTTCCTTTCTTTCTTTTTCTTTCTTTCTCTCTTTCTCTACCTCCTTCCTAACCTCTTTCCCTCCTTCTTTCTTTTGTTACTTGTTTCCTTCTTCCATTCATTCTTTTTTTAAAAAAAGCTTAACCTTCTATCTTAGAATTGATGCTAAATATTGGTTCCAGAACCAATGGAAGGGTGATAAGGCCTAAGCAATGGGAGTTCAGTGATTTGCCCAGGGTCACACAGCTAGGACCTGTCTGAAGCCAGATAAAAGACACTTTATTTCAAAGAAAAAATAATTAAAAGAAAATAGTCAAATAAATAACACACAGAGGTTTACTCTCCCCATCCCAAGATTACAACTCCAGTGGGAAAAGGAACACATATACAAAACAAGTATGGTCAGAGTGATATATGCCTTGAGAAGACACTTAATAATGATGATAATAAAGGTTAACATTTATTTACTATGTGCCAGGGACTGTACTAAACATTTTACAAATATTATCTCATTTAATCTTCACAACCATCCTCCAAGGTAAGTGCTATTATTATCCCCATTTTACAGCTGAGAAAACTGAAGTTAAATGACTTGCCCAAGATCATATAGCTAGGAAGTATCTGAGACTACTTTTTAAAAACCCTTACTTTTAGTCTTAGAATTAATACTAAGTATTGGCTTTAAGGCAAAAGAAAGTAATGGGTAGGCAATTGTGATTTTGTGACTTGCCCAGGGTCACATAACTAGCAAGTGTCTGGTGTCAGATTTGAACCCAAGACCTCCCACCTCCAAGCCTGGCTCTCTATCCACTAAGCAACTCAGCTGCCCTGTGAGACTGGATTTGAACTGAGGTCTTCTTGACTCCAATCCCAGCACTCTATCCAGTGTAGCACCTGGCTGCCCTAACAGTGACAGGCATTGTTCAGGAGCACACAAAACCATGGAAACACTCTCCTCAAATGGCATCCCCACCAAACCACCTCAGTCTCTGCCACTGACCTTGACTGATGTCTAGTGGAGACGCTGATGTCATTGCTTGTTCTGGCGATGCCTACTAGAAGCAGGAGTCTCCCACAGGACTCTGGCCACTGGGCTGCTCTCTTCAGGTTGTCTGCTGCTCTCTGCTGGGATTCTGATGAATTTCACTCATGATCTGTTCAGGAAAAGTCTTTGGGGCTTTTAGCCATAACCCCAAACTATTTCAGCCCTTTTTTTATGAGCTCTGGTCCACACCTGCCCTCAGATGGACAGGCAGCAAAAGCTAGCAGACATGCTTGGGTTTATAGCCTCTGTCTTTTGGGGACACCTTTGTTTCTGCCTCCACTGACATCCTCTGGCCCCAAGATACTATCAGATTTAGGTTGAGAAAATGCCTTTTGACTCTTTCCAACACCCATCATTTCTCTAGTCCTCCATGGATGTCAGCCTAGGAGTTTGACTTAGCAGGAGCAAAGGGAGTTGGATAGACCTGGGAGATGTTTATCCTGAATTCCCAGCATCGACACAATTGTTGCCTTCCCTACATGTCTTGTAAGAGACCTTGGAACACAAAATATCATAACTAGGAGACAGTAACCACAATTGCTGTTACTTGGGGCAACAAGGTGGTACAGGGGATAGAGCGCCAGGCTTCAATTCAGGCTGACTCATTTTCCTGAGTTCAAATCCAGCTTCAGACCCTTCTTATCTGTGTGACCCCGGGCAAATCACTTAACTCCCATTGCCTAGCCCTTTCCATTTTTCTAAGGGGGTTAAAAACAAATCTGAGGTGTTTAGTGGACTGCAAGCTCAACAGGGGTCAACAGAGTGCAATGGCAGCCAAAAAAAGCTTGAGTTACATGAAGGGGAGCATGGCTTCCAGGAACAAGAAAGCAATAAATCCACTGTACTCTACCCTCTCCAGATCTCATCTGGAGTATTGTATTCAAATCTGCAAAGCAGAGTTTAAGAAGGATACTGATATCCAGTTGGAAACAAGCATTTGTTTCAGTGCTGGGGCCCTGGCACCAAAATCATTCGCTATGTCTATGGGGGGCCCATTCACTTATTCTCTTAATGACCAAATCTCATGAACTTTTCTTCATCCTTATTCTCGACCTTTCTTCAATCTTTGACACCATATGCTCTCTGCTTTGTAGGTTTACTCTTCATTAGATGTCATCTTCTAAATGGCACCCATCTGTCCTGTTTCTTCTTCCATCTGACTGCTACTTTTCAGTCTCCTTTAACTGGATCTTTATTCAAGTCATGCCCACCCACTGTGGCATCTCCCAAGGGTCTATCCTGGGCCCTCTTCTATTTTCCCTCCATCATCTAACTTGGTGATCTCATTCACTACTGTGGGCTCCATTATTATGGCTCCAAGATCTTGAGATGTAGCCCTAATCTCTGTCCTGTGCTCCAGTAACATATTCCCCTCTGCATCTCAAACTCAACATATTCTAAACAGAACACACTAACGTCCTCTCCTTTTCCAAACTTCCTTCCCTATTACATACAAGTGCTCCGCTGACTCCTGGTCATCCAGGTTCCCAGTCCCATTGTCTTTCTTAACTCTTCTCTCACCGTCTCTCAATCAGCATTTATCATTCACCCATGAGGAGCCAGGCACTGTACTAATTGTGGGGACTACAAAGAAAGACAAAAGACCATCCCTGTCCTCAAGGAGTTTATAATCCAAAAGGGGAGACAATAGACAAACAGCTATGCAGTAACAAGCTATGTACTGGGTAAATGGGAGATACTCCACAGAGATAAGGCACTAGAATGACGAGGGATTGGGAAAGACTTTCTGAAGAAGGTGGGGGTTTATCTGAGACTTGAAGGAAACTGGAAACAGATGAGGAGGGACAGTCAGTGTAAATGCCTGGAGTGGGGCAGTCAGGTGGCTCAGTGCATAGAGGGACAGGCCTGGGGACTGGAGATCTTGGGTTCAAATCTGGCCTCAGACATTTCCTAGCTGTATGACCCTGCTCAAATCACTAAACTCTAATTACCTAGCCCTTATCATTCTTCTGCCTTGTAACAGATACTTAATACTGAAGACAGAAGATAAAGAAAATAAAATTCCTGGAGCCCAGAGATGGTGTGTCTTGTTGGAGGAAGAGCAAAAAAGCCAGTGTCACTAGATCAAAGAGTGCATGGTAGGGAGGGGGAAGCTGGTGTAAGTTCTAAGAAGCTGGAAAACAGAGGTGAGGGAACAATGAGTTATGAAGGGCTTTGAACATCAAATAGAGGGTTTTAAATCTTATTTTGGAGGCGATACAAAGCTATTGGGTTTATCGAGTGTTCGTGTGTCTAAAGCGGGGTGGGTGACAGGGTCAGGCTTGAGATTTAGGAAGATCAAAATGAATGGAGATTAGACTGGAGTGGGGAGAGTCCTCTGACAGCAGACTATTGTAACAATAGTCCAGGCCTGAGGACAGGAAGGCCTATATCAGCATGGTGGCAATATCAGAGAAGATTGGAGATATGGAGCAAAAGAAAAATCAACTAATGTTGGCAACAGATTGGATAGGAGAGGGAGGAGGTTAGAGATGGTGATGAGTTGATGATGATACCTAGGTTTTAAGCTTGGGAACCTGGGAAGATGGTGGTACCCTCAACAGTAAGAGGAAATTCGGAAGCGAAGGGAGTTTGGGGGAAAAGATAATGAGTTAAGTTTTAGATATATTGAGTTTAAGGCTTCTACACTCACCCTACATATCTAATTTGTTGCCAAGTCTTATAATTTCTTTTTTTTAACCTTCACCTTCTGTCTTAGAATCAATACTATGTGTTGGTTCCAAGGTAGAAGAGCAGTAAGGGCTAGGCAATAGGGTTGAAGTGACTTGCCCAGGGTCACACAGCTGGGAAGTGTCTGAGGCCAGATTTGACCCTAGGACCTCTCATCTCTGGAACTGGCTCTATCTCTATCTACTGAGCCACCTACCTGCTCCCATCCTTTAACTTTCTTCTTCTTTTTTAAACCCTTACCTTCTGTCTTAGAATCAATACTGTGTATTGGCTCCAAGGCAGAAGAGTGGTAAGGGCTAGGCAATGGGGGTTAAGTGACTTGTCCAGGATCACACAGCTAGGAAATGTTTGGGGTCAGAGTTGACTCTAGGACCTCCTGTGTCTAGGCCTGGCTCTCAAACCACTCAGCTACCCAGCTGCTCCTGAGTCTTATCACTTCTACACTCACATCATTCCTTCTACACATCCCCTTCTTCCCACTCCAATAGCCACCATCATGATGCAGGTCCTCAACACTTTCTACTTGGACTTTTACGATGTTTTCCTGACTGATCTCCCTGCCTCGCATTCCTTTTCTCTTCAATTCATCCTCCAATTCCAAAAAGTGATTTTACTGAAGTACAGATCTGATTGTATCACTCTTCTCTACCCTAACTAAACTCTAGTAACTCCCTATGACTTCTAGAATCAGGTATGAACTCTTCTGTTTGACCATTAAAAATTTTCACAATAAACATTTATTAAGCATCTACTACTTGTGCTGAGGAGACAGTCCTTGCCCACAAAGAGTATACAGTCTGATGGAGGAGCTTACAATCTGAAAAGAAGAAGTCAGAATATGGTTGAACTCTCAACCCCCTGACCCCAGTAAATTGTGAATTTTTTTAGCAGAAATTAGAAATTCCAAAGGACTCATGACAAAATATGCTATCTATCACCCTATAGGAAGATGGTAGACTCAGTATAGATTAAGACATTTTTCTTTGAACATGGCCAATTTGTGAATTTGTTTTGCTTATGTTTGTAACAAGGATTTTACTTTTCTTTCTTTTTCAAAGGAAAAAGGATAAGGTAGGAAAGAGATAAGGTGGATTTTCACTGAAGAAAATTTTTATTTTAAAAAAAGCTTTCTTAAGAGCAAAAAAGAGATAGAGAACATTGCAAAATGTAAAATAAATTACTTTGATTATATCAAATCAAAAAGTTTTTGTACAAACAAAACCAATGCAACCAAAATTAGAAGGAAGGAAAGCAACAAACTGGGAGAACATTTTTATAATAAAACTCTCTGACAAAGGTTTAATTTCCCAAATATATAAGAAACTAAGTCAAATCTATAGAAAAATCAAGCCATTCTCCAATCAACAAATGGTCAAGGGACATGAATAGGCAGTTTTCACAGGATGAAATAAAAACTATCAATAAGCACATGAAAAAAGTGTTCTAAATCTCTCCTGATTAGAGAAATACAAACTAAAACAACTCTGAGGTACCACCTCATACCTAGCAGATTGGCCAATATGACAGCAAAGGCAAGTAATAAATGTTGGAGGGGATGTGGCAAAATTGGGACACTAATATGATGCTGGTGGAGTTGTGAATTGGTCCAAGCATTTTGGAAGGCAATTTGGAACTATTTGCAAAAGGCTTTAAAAGAATGTCTGCCCTTTGATCTAGCCATACCACTGCTGGGTTTGTACCCCAAAGAGATACGGGAAAAGACTTGTACAAAAATATTTATAGCTGTGCTCTTTGTGGTGGCAAAAATTGGAAAATGGGGGGATGCTCTTCAATTGAGGAATGGCTGAACAAAGTGTGGTATCTGTTGGTGATGGAATACTGTTGTGCTCAAAGGAATAATAAAGTGGAGGAATTCCATGTGAACTGGAATGACCTCCAAGAATTGATGCAGAGTGAAAGGATTAGAACCAGGAGAACATTGTACACAGAGACAGATACACTGTGGTACAATTGAATGTAATAGACTTTTTTTACTAGAAACAATGCTATGATCCAGGACAATTCTGAGGGACCTGTGAGAAAGAACATTGGGAGCAGAAATGCATTAGAAAAATATGTGATTGATCATACAGTGCAATAGAGATGTGATTAGGGTTTTGATGTTAAAAGATCACTCTACTGCAAATATGAATAACATGGAAATGGGTTTTGAAACCCATCAGCTTTGAGAGGGGGGAAGAGAGAATGGGGCGAGAATCATGACACATGTAACCATGGAAAAATATTCTAAATTTAAAAATTAATTAATAAAAGATTACTCGATGGTAAAAATGAATAATGTGGAAATAGGTATCAAATGATAACATTTGTACAACCCAGGGAATTGCTTGTTCGCTCTGGGAAGGGTGAGGGAAGAGGAGAAGGAAAGAAAATGAATCATGTAAACATGGAAAAATATTTTTTAAAAGAAAAGAAAAAAAGATTTCTTGAGGTCAGAGACTGTTGAATTTTTGTCTTTGTATCCCCAGAACCTAGCACAGGATCTCACTCATTGATGATTGGGTTGAAAGATGACCTCTGATTTCCTTGGTTTAGGGAACTCCCAGTAAGGAGATTCCATTTACTGATGAAGAAGGGTACCAATACTGCAACTTCACCTTAGAGAAGATTCAAGGTAGGAAATGGGGCATATATTTTTAGATATTAGCAATGTAGGAATTTGTTTTGGGTGACTATGCTTCTTTGTCACAAGAGAGAAATTTTGTTGGGGATGGGAGGAATTATGGGAGGGAGTAAGGAAGTAATTATTGGCTAATTAAATAGAGTGATACCCTGCAAAAAAAGAAAAGAATGTCGATGAAACACTTTTATTTTAGAAGAAAACAGAAGGGAGTTCTAGGTGGCAAGTGGTCACAGACAAGCAAAATAGTGTTAGTTCTACCATGTTGGATTTAATAGAGATAGGAACTGGGCAGGAATTTCATTGGAATAGGGTGAGGGGACTCCTACAAATAGAGGTCACCTCCTTCTCTACAATTTAGAGCCTTGGAGAGTTGCCTAGAACACTGAGAGGTTATTGCTTTTACATTTCATAGATCCTTAATAATAGGTCCTAAACAAATGTTTCTTAAATTAAATTGTTCAAGATCATACAATTAGGGCAAGGATTGTTTCATCATTCTTTGTCTCTGTCTGTCTGTCTGTCTGTCTTCCTTCCTTCCTTCCTCCCTGCTTTTCTTCCTTCTTCCCTTCCTTCCTCCCTCTTTCTTTCACCTTTCTTTCTTTCTTTCTTTCTTTCTTTCTTTCTTTCTTTCTTTCTTTCTTTCTTTCTTTCTTTCTTTCTTTCCTTTTCTTTCTTCTTTCTTCTTCTTTCTTTCTTTCCTTCTTTTCCTTCTTCTTTCTTTCTTTCTCTTCTTTCTTCCTTCCTTTCCTCCTTCTCTTCCTTCCTTCCTTCCTTCCTTCCTTCTTCTTCTTCCTTCTTCTTTCTTTCTTCTTTCTTTCTTTCTTTCTTTCTTTCTTTCTTTCTTTCTTTCTTTCTTTCTTTCTTCTCTTTCTTTCTTTCTTTCTTTCTTTCTTTCTTTCTTTCTTTCTTTCTTTCTTTCTTTCTTTCTTTCTTTTTTCTTCTTTCTTTCTTTCTCTCTCTCTCTCTCTTTCTTTCTCTCTCTCTTTCTTTCTCTCTCTCTTTCTTTCTTTCTCTCTTTTTCTCTTTTTCTTTCTTTCTTTCTTTCTTTCTTTCTTTCTCTTGGAATTAATACTAAGGTTCAGTTCAAAGGCAGAAGAACAGTAAGAGCTAGGCAATTAGGGTTAAGTGACTTGCCCAGGGTCACACAGCTAGGAAGTGTCTGATGTCACATTTGAACCCAGTACTTCTTGTCTCTAGGACTGGCACTCCATCCACTGAGCCACCTAATTACTCCAATTCTGTCTTTCTATTTTTGGCACAGTGCCTGGCACCCAGAAGAGACATTTAATAAATACCTGATGCATAATTACACTGTAGACCAAGGCAAGAATACAAATCTGTGGATTTCTAGATCCCTGTTCTTTCCATAGTTTGGTACCCCTTACTGGGGCAGTTGGCTTAACCCTGTCAACTCAGATGGAAAGGCAGAGAGAAGTCTTAGTAGATTAGTGAAATCAGAAAAGTGTGTGCTCTATGTCTTTCTCTATGGATTTTCCCTCCTTTTAGTACTCATCTTCATTCTCCCTCTACTCCACTTACTAGCTGTGTGACCTAAGACTGTGTGTGTGTGTGTGTGTGTTGTGTGTGTGTGTGTGTGTGTGTGTGTGTGTGCTGGGCCCCTTGGACAGTCTGGTGAAGCCCATAGACTCTTTCTGGGAAGATAGTTTTAAAATAAATAAGATAAAATGCATGGGATTGCAAAAGAAACTAATTATGTTGAAAAATGGTTTTGAAATCCAGGCTAAGAACCCCCTGATGCAAACTGAGTTTTCCTTATGATCATAAACTCATTCCCATCATTATGACAGGGATTGAATATACCAGGTCCTACCCCTTTTCCCCAGGGATCTACATTTTGGCAGAAAATTGAAATGGGAAGATACTTAACCCAAAGGACTGTGGGCATATTTTTAACCTCCCTAGACCTCAGTTTCCTCATCAATAAAATGGAACATTCAGATGAGATGGCTTCTAAGGGCCTCTTCTAGCTCCAGGACTATAACTCTATGCCCCTTTAAATGCCCATTTTAGACGTCCTTGGCAGAGAGGTTCAAGGGAATGGTGTTTCCTGCACCTTTCAAAGACCCTCTGCTGAAAGATGAGGTCGACTTGCAGTGAAGGATGAGAGGCTGATTACAGAACGGGACTGTGGGATCTCCTCTCTACAAGGGCAGCTGGGAAAGGAGACTGGGGGATAAGATATTCCAAGAAAGGGCTGACAAGAGGAGTGGGTGGAAGCCTGACTGGGAACTGGTAAACGCTTATGGGGAAAACCTGGCTGCTGGTTCTGAGACAAAGGCCAGACTTGGTCACAAAAGCTGGAAAGCAGCTAGGAAGATTGGGCTTACTAATGACCGTTGAACTCGAACCCTATCAGTAATGTCCTTTAATGTCAAAGCTAGGAGTTGAACCAGTGCCCATCCCACCATGCCATAGTCCCTCTCCTAGGTAGGGGGGTGGGGTGGGGGTAAGGAAGGGTCACTCCCCATCAGCCTGCCCTCCTTCATCTCAAATCACTTCCAAGCAAAGCTTGTGGGGACTTCTCTGGGACTCCCTCCCTCCTTCCTGCCCTCTACATTCCTTCCTAGAAACCCTCTCTCTGGTCACAAAACACAGAACAAGGAAGAGAATTGCAGGGGAATTTGGCATCTTTATTAGTGATTAAAAGAAAGGACTTTGGGAAGGAGAAAGCTTCTTCCACTCAGAGATACAAAGGAGAAAACTGGAAGGCAGGAGAGAGCTTCAGTGAGCTCCAACACTCCATGGCATCACATATGAACTTTACCTGAGGAGAGACAAAAGGGTTAGTCCAGGGACAGAGCTTTGGGGTCAGACTAGCATGCCCTACTGTATAAACTGCCTCCCATATACACAACCCTAAAAGAGCCATCCCCTTTGGCGCCTGCCCAATTTCAGGGGCTTAGCTCTTTCTCAGAGGTGCTGCTGTTTAGTAGAAAGAAGGGAAGGGAAGGGAATCTCCCAGTCATTCTTAGTTCTTTCCTCTAGGGCTGTGGGAAGGAAGTCTAATTTCTTTTCCTTAGGGAAATTCTCAGATATTAGATAATATAGAACATTGAAAAGTAGAAGTCACAGAATCATAAAATGTCGTAGCTTGGAGGCAGTTTTGAACATGAAATATCAGTGCTGGAAGGGCCTTAGGATACAGAATGATAAGGCTGAGAGGGATCTTAAAACCTAGAAACATCAGAGATAGGAGGGGCCTCAGAATATAGAATGTTAGATCAGGGAAAGGTCTCAGGGATCTTTCTTTCACACAAAGCAGAGATTTAACAAATATCAGGGCCCAGGTTGAGAAAGAAATTGTTTTTCAACCCAACATCATGGCAGGATCATTAAATTATAGATTTAGTATTAGAAAAGACCTTAGCAATCATGATTCCTAATCCCCTCATTTTGAAAAAGAGGAAACTGAGGCCTGGAGAGAGGAAGTGGTTGTGCCAAGAAGTAAACTCCCCTTCACCAAGGCTAAATCCATTTTTTTCTGCTGTATTCTAATGCCCGACTAAGGTGGCAGCCCAGACCTTCTGTTACGCAAGCCAGGGCTCCTTCTACTGTACTTTAGACCCTCTCCCACAACCCAAAGGCTGTCCACATCTCAATTATTGCTATTATTAGTGTTTGTGTTACTCATTATTTCAATGAAGTCTCTTCACTCTGCTCTGAGCCACTCTTGCCAGGTTCCTCTCCATACTCCCCTCCTCATTCCCCCTTCTCCCTCACCAAGTCTTCACAAGTCAACTTTTCTCTACCGACGAGCCCAGCTCTTCTTTTACGAAGGACACACTGGTTGGGGGATGGAGGTGGCCAAGTACCTGACTTCCCAGAACTTAGGCTTTTGGTTATAGGAAGGTTGATTGAAGAATGAAACTTGGTTGAACCACTGAATTTGTTGGAAGATCCCTTAATAGGATGAGGCTTGCTCGTGGAAGAGTCCTTCGATGTGACAAGACCTTTGATGAGTGTTTGTTGAGGAGGAAGTCCTTTAATAGGAGTTGTGGCTGGAGGGAAAGAACCACCTACATTCAAATTGTTGCCTTCACCTGCCAATTCCTCACTCCCCACCCTGTTCCAGTTACCCCTCATAGAGACACTCAAGTCCAGCCTGAGGGGCCTGAGAAGGATCATGGAAGGGAGAAAGACTATCACCGGCTGGGTCTGGTTCCAGAAGGTTAAGTCATAGACCTGAAGGTCTCAGAGACCTCCAGGGCAGGTCCTATTCTGAAAGGACTCAGTCAGTTTTCAAAGGCAGTTTAAGGGGCAGGTAGGTGACACAGAGAATAAGTGCCAAGTCTAGAATCAGGAGGTCCTGGGTTCAAATATGACCTCAGACACTTCCCAGCTGTGTGACCCTGGGCAGGTCACTTAACCCCCATTGCCTAGCCCTTACCACTTTTCTGCCTTAGAGCCAATACACAGTAGTGATTCTAAGAAGGAAGATAAAGGTTTAAAAAAGAAGGAAAGAGCATTAGTTTTGATGTTTTAGCTTTATTACTTACTCCCTGCTTGAGCTGCTCAAATCACTTCCCCTCAGTCCCTGCCCTGGGGTTTCTCCTTTGGACCTCATAAGTGGATTAAACCATCGCTCTTCTTGGACTACTTCCTTCCAATTTTGTGAGGAGGTAGGATTCCCCAGCCAGCCTCTGTTTGCCCCAGACCTCCTCCCAACCTCCAGCCAATCCAGGTCTGCCTTCTCCCCCATCCATCCCCTTGACTGACCTTTGGTAGCCTCAGACATCAGGGTCCCAAGAACCAGGAGCAGGAGAAGGGAGAAGAGGCCAGTAGAATGCATGATGCCAGAGAGAAGCTGCTGTGGGAGCTGAAGCTGGTTCCCTCTTTTATACCTGCCTGACCAGGTGTGCCAGGGGGTGGGGTTTGGCCCAGGCCCCTAGCCAAAGGACCAGGTTCGTGTGGCCCTGATGAGATCACTCTCCTAATACTGCCCTTTCAAAGAGGCAGAGCAGGCAGGAGTGTGCCTGGGTCCTGCTCAAAGCAATGGCATCTAAAAGGGACAGACTGGAGAAGCCTTCACGTATTCTTGTCATATGGTTTCTTCAGCCTTTTGCTCAGAGAATTAGAGCAGGAAAAAGTCTTCGAAATCATTTCATCTCACTTAGCCCAGTCTGATGCATCAGAAACCTTGGGGTCAGGTCCACCCTCTCCAGATCACAAGATTTTGGCCAAGGAGCTTGACCTCTTTTGTTGGTTTCAGTTCCATCCTCATAATAACCTCCGTGGTTTATGAACATGATGTGAGAGAAGCACCACAGACATGGGAACTTTTAAAAAATTATTTGTCTTCATCATGGATTTAGACCTGAAAGGGATATTGATGTTCTTCTAGTCCAGAAGTATCACACTTGGGCCTACAAAACTCTGGAGGACAGCCTGCCCCCAATGAAAATGTAATTGGGAAATGTTTAACAGAATATATAAAAATACAACGTAAATAATGTTAGCTTTTAATGTGGTTTTCTAAGTTAATTGGCAGCCCAGAGATTTGTTTCTATTTGGGTTTGACAACCCTGGTGAGTCCGAGACCTGCTCTAATTACGATCTCATCTCTAAGAGGCCTTCTGCTTAACAAGGAGCTCAAGTTCTATCCCAACAGTCCATCCCTTCGTTAGACATCTCCAAGCCTTAGGAAATTCTTCTTTTTAATGAGCAGGAATCTATCTCCCAGTAATTTTCACCCATTTTTCCTATCTCTTCCCTCGGAGGCCAAAAAACCCAAGTCTCATACCTTCTCACATGAAAAAAGATGGTGACTGTTGCCTACCTGTGTCTTCTCTCCTCCATGATGAATGTGCCTGGCTCCTTAAAATTTTCTCCTATAAATAATTTAGAGCAGTGGTGCCTAACTCAAACAGATACAGAGCTGAGAAATCAGGAACCCATTAAATCATATAAAAGAACCCTTGCCGATTGCATATTGCCTTAGAAAACCACATAGTAACATTATCGATGTTTTATTATATTTTTATTTATTTTGTTAAATATTTCCCAAAATCATTTTAATCTGATTCAGGCAACACTGGGTCAGGTTACCAAACATTTACTAACCAGCCCTTGATTTAGCATTTCTTCACCATCCTGGCTTGGATACTCTCCTTGCAACTCCCTGATGATATCATGTAATCCAACTTTCTCATTTAACAAATGAGGAAACTGAGGCCCAAAGGGGATGGATAGTGACTTGTCAAAAGTTCATACAATGAATAATTGGCAAACCTGGGACTCATACCCAGATGTCTTAACTCCCAATTCATCTGGTTTTTTCCTCTGGACCAAACTGCTCTCCTATTGAGAATGGTACCATGAAACGCCCACAGTCTACTGCCGCACCACCTGTAATGGGGAAAAGAAGATTGGCTTGGAGTAGGATAAATCCAAAGACCTGGAGTTGACACCCCAGCTCAGTCTCTGGAGCCTGAGCAAAAAAGTCCTTTCCCTCTCTATAAGTGCCTTATATTTGTCATCTCGTTTGATCTCCACAACAACCCTGGGGAGTCGATACTGTTGTTATCGCCATTTTAAAGTTTAGGAAATGGGACAAGTGACTTGCCCAGGATCACACAGCCAATAAGTAGATGAGTCCAGATTTGAACTCAGGTCTTCCTGATTCCCAGCATATGTGTGCAAAGGGAAAGAGTTCATTTAGGTAAGATGAGTTTTCTCTGTGTCCTTCTAACCACTCTTTAATCTAAGACTAACTCTTCCATTGTAGGTACTGCATGTTCTGGGAGGAATATCAGCAGAGAATTGATTTGACTGACAGTGCCCTAAAAATCAAGGAACGATTGACAAAACATATCTTTCCCCTATCTCCAACTAGCCAGTCTTCTCTCAGAGCCCATGAGGAGACTGGCCAAAGTGGGAAGTGAGCTTGGCACAAAAAGTTTTGGACAGTCTACCCTAAAGGGCCCTGGAGAACCTTCAGTGGGAGGTATTCAAGATGGAGATGGTTTCTGAAGACAATGGCACAAGACAATTGATTTAAGGAACTAGGGACGGTTAGCCTGGAAAAGAAAGAAGAATTGGAGAAAGGAAATAGGATTAGACATGTGGGCCTCAGAGGCAAATTTTAACTCTGTATAAGAAAAAAATTTCCCCTAACAATTACAGTTGTCCTATAAAGGAAAGGATTGCTAAGGAAGAGAGAGAGAGAGCTCCCCATCTCTAGAAGCAGAGGCTGTGTGGCCACAAGGGAGATCCCTGATTACACACTGGTTGGGCCAGACACCCCTCTCAGTTCTCTTGTTTTGCTATTTTTTAATTTCCCCAAATCTGGAAGCCCAAACAGTTGAGGTCACTCACTGACCATTCAGAGGATTTATGGCCCTTTTGTGGCACCTGAGAGGGTTGGGCACCACATTCCTCTGAGACAGAGAGAGAAAGGGATCAGAGCAGAGCCCAGACAGCCTGCCCCAGGTTATCCTGTCCCGTGCCCGGCTCTGACGTCACTTGGCATTGTTCTCTCCTTCCCACACTGGCCCTTTGAGGCAGATTGTGATAGGGAAACTGAGGTGGGTGATGCTGTATTCAAGGCAAAATTGGGCCACAGGCCAGAACGGGCACGTGGATGGATGTCATGCGGTGTGTGACCTGTGGGTGAAGCAGCAACCCTGCCAGTCCTGTGATCTGACCCAGCTGGCACCCAGAAAAGATGAAGCCGCCCTTGGGCTCTCTCCTGCCCACCCTACTCAGCTGCCCTCATTGGCTCTACGTCGTGCTTCCCAGTTTCCAAGACAGCTCACTACCCAAATACGAGAAGGCAGCCCTCTGTGTACCGGTGAGGAGCCACGTCTTGGAAGCACAGCAGAAATTGTAGAGCCGGAAGGGGTCTTATGACATAGAATGTCAGACAGAGCTGAAAGGAAACCTAGGATCTAGAGCACAGAATGTTGGACCTGGAAAGGACCTTAAAATAGAGAACTTTAAAGCAGGAAAGGAATAAGCACCTAGACTGCACCCACTGTTTGCCAAGTACTTTTTACAATGATCTCTTTTCATTCTCACAACAATCCTAATATTATTATCCCCATTCTATAGTTGAAGAAACTGGGGCAGATAGAAATTAAGGAGACTGGCACAAGCGATTGGTAGGGCACAAGGCTGGACTCAGGGAGATCTAAATCTAAATCCAGCCTCAGATGCTTACTAGCTGAGCAAGTCACTTAAACTCTGCTTGCCTCAGTTTCCCCCATGGGGATTATAGTAGCACCTCCCTCCCTAGGTTAGTTGTAAGGATCGAATGAGATAATAATTATAAAACATTGAGCACAGTGCCTGGTGTACACTGAGCACTAGGTCAATGTTAGTTGTTAAGTGGCTTGCCCAGGGTCACACAGCTAGTAAGTATCTGAGGCTGGGTCCAGATTCAGACCTTCCTGACTTCAAGCAAGAAAGGGTCCCAAGCAGCAGTTAGTCCAACCCCATTATTTTTCGGAGCAGGACCCTGAGCGACTTGTCAAGTGTGGGTTAGATTCCAGATTCATGCTGAAATCTTCTGACTCCATATCCAGTGTTTTACCTAACAACACTAGGATGCCTCTGCACACACATGTAGTTGTGTGTCTGTGTGCATACGTGTGTGTATGGAGATGGTGTTATACGTCATTGCATTCTCATGGATGAGTGTATGAGTACAAGCATGTGTCTATCTACATAAGCCCATGCATCTATGTGTTGATGCCCATGTGCCATGTACGTTTGGGGACAGATCCTGTGCTTTGTCCATTATGTGTTTATATTTTTGCATGCATGCCTGTGTCCATTAGGCATTTGTCTTGGGGAACAATTTTATTCCTAGGAATGTCCGTGATATTGCCTCAGTGTACCGAATGGGGGCATCTGGGCATGGATGGTCATTGTGCAAATGTGTGTTTTGTGTCTATGTACTCAAGTCAACAACAATCTATTAGGGACCTGCTATATTCAAGTCACTTTTCTAGTGTTGGAATCCAAAACAAAAACAAGCAAATAATAATAATAACAATAACCCAGTCCATGGCCTCCAGGCACATCTATAAGAACAACATGTTGTTGTTTGATCATTTCAGTTGTCTCTGACTCTTCATGACCCCATTTGGGGTTTTCGTGGCAGAGATACTGGAGTGGTTTGCCATTCCTTCTCTAGCTCATTTGACACAGATGAGGGACACTGAGACAAACAGGGTAAAGTGACTTGTCCAGGGTCACACTGCTAGTATGTGTCTGAGGTTGGATTTGAACTCGAGTCTTCCTTACTCCAGGCCCAATGCTCTATCCACCATGACAACTACCCACAATCTGTAGTCAGAGAAATAAATAGAAAATAACTCGAAGGAACCAGACAGCCCTTACAACTGGGGATTGGAGAGAAGATTCAAGGTGGGATCCAAGGAGAAAATGGAACGGAGCTAAGCCTGGAAAGAAGCTGGGCAGGAGGGTGCATGCTTTGATACATTAATTAGGTTAGAGCAAGCATCAAGCAAGCAAGCTTAGTGTGAAAAAACCTTCAGATAAAAATGGTGTCCCCATAGGCTTGGAGATCTGGCCACAGCCCAAAGATCATCTATAAATGATCAAGCAAGCTGAGAAGAAGTTGGGGATGCAGTGGGAGATGGGAGTGAAGAGGGAAAGGATGGATGTTTATTCTAGAAACTGTAGTATAGAGATTTCTAGTAAATTCTTCCTGAGGAGAAATTGCCTTGGGGGAGACAAGATGCCTCAACCACAACCTTGACCAGGTCTCTTTCCCTTCTCCCCCCACCTTCTTAAAAAATTTTAACCCTTACCTTCTGTCTTAGAATCAGTACTGTGTATTGGTTCCAAGGCAGAAGAGCAGTAAGGGCTAGGCAATAGGGGTCAAGTGACTTGTCCAGGGACAACCTAGCTGGGAAGTGTCTAAGGTCAGATTTGAATCCAGGACCTCCCATCTGTAGACCTGGCTCTCAATCCACTGAGCCACCCAACTGCCCCCACAATTTTCTTTTTTTTTTTAAAGCAAGAGATGAGGGAGAGGGAGAAAAGGGGAGAGGAATACAAGGGGGAAGAAATGAATGGTTTTCTCCCAGGGGATTGGAGAAACCTTCTCCAAGAAAGAGAGAGGAAGCATCTGAGAGGAGATTTCCAAAAAAGGGAGCCCCATAAGCTGTTGCAGAGAGAAGGTGGGTCCAATACATACATGGGACAAAGGATGAGCAAAGCTGGGGAGTTGGGTGAGGCTGGGATGGAAATGAGCACACAGACACAGCAGAATCCTATGAACTCATCCCACTCATCGGGAATTCAGATGTGGATGAATATGGCATCTTTAGTGAGGAAAATTCAGAGATAAGTGGTAGGATTTGGGTCTTTCATACAAATCTGACATGCATGGAAAGAGTCATATGAATCGATACAAAGGGAAATAAGAGAACCAGGAAAACACTAGCCAGGATGTTACAACAATGGAAATGGGAAGGACAATGGAAACATAAACGAAGAACATTTATGACGTCCAGGCTTGACCTTAAAGGGGAGATGTGAGAAGGCACCTCCCCCCATCCTTGTATTAGAATGGCATGTTTTTTCAATGTGTTATTTAGTTTCACAGAGCTATTTTCCCCCTTCTTTATTATAAGAAATGCCCTCTGGGAGAGGAAGAAGGGAAGGAATACATTAGGCAGCAAAGGATGGCAATAAGATTTTTTTAAGGGGGGGTTGGAGGGTAGCTGGGTGATTAAGTGGATTGAGAGCCAGGCCTGGATATGGGTCCTGGGTTCAAATCAGACACTTCCTAGCTGTGTGACCCTGGGCAAGTCACTTAACCCCCATTGCCTAGCCCTTACCACTCTTCTGCCTTGGAAGCAATACATGGTATTGATTATAAGACAGAAGGTAAGGGTTTTTTTTTTCAAATCAGACATTATTTTTATTTGGTCAATTTCAAACATTATTCATTAGATACAAAAATGATTTTCTTTTCCTCCCTCCCCTCCTGCCACCCCTCCCATAGGCATCACGTGATTCCACTGGGTATCACATGTGTCCTTGATCTGAACCCATTTCCATGTTGTTGGTATTTGCACTAGGATGTTCATTTAGAGTCTCTCCCCAAACATATCCCCTCAGTTCCTGTAGTCAAGCACTTTTCTTTCCTTGGTGTTTTTACTTCCACAGTTTTTCCTCTGAATGTGGATAGTGTTTTTTCTCATAGATCCCTGCAGATTGTTCAGGGACATTAAATTGCCACTAATGGAGAAGTCCATTATGTTCGATTGTACCACAGTGTATCAGTCTCTGTGTACAATGTTCTCCTGGCTCTGCTCCTCTCACTTTGCATCACTTCCTGGAGGTTGTTCCAGTCTCCATGGAACTCCTCCACTTTATTATTCCTTTTAGCACAATAGTATTCCATCACCAACATATACCACAATTTGCTCAGCCATTCCCCAATTGATGGGCATCCCCTCATTTTCCAATTTGTGGCCACCACAAAGAGTGCAGTTATGAATATTCTTGTACAAGTCTTTTTCCTTATTATCTCTTTGGGGTAGTGCTATGGCTGGATCAAAGGGCAGACAGTCTTTTATCGCCCTTTGGGCATAATTCCAAATTGCCCTCCAGAATGGTTGGATCAATTCACAACTCCACCAGCAATGAATTAGTGTCCCCACTTTGCCACATCCCCTCCAGCATTTATTACTTTCCTTTGCTGTCATGTTAGCCAATCTGCTAGGTGTGAGGTGATACCTCAGAGTTGTTTTGATTTGCATCTCTCTGATTATAAGAGATGTAGAGCACTTTTTCATGTGCTTATTAATAATTTTGATTTCTTTAACTGAAAACTGCCTATTCATGTCCCTTGCCCATTTCTCAATTGGAGAATGGCTTGATTTTTTGTACAATTGATTTAGCTCTTTATAAATTTGAGTAATTAGACCTTTGTCAGAGGTTTTTATGAAGATTGTTTCCCAGTTTCTTGCTTCCCTTATGATTTTGGTTGCATTGGTTTTGTTTGAGGTCTGGGACTACAAGGCCACCTTCCTTTGTATTTTTTTCCATGATTTCCCTGGATATCTTTGATCCTTTGTCCTTCCAAATGAACTTTGTTATGTTTTTTTCTAATTAAGTAAAAAAGTTTTTTGGAAGTTCAATGGGTATGGCACTGAATAGATAGATAAGTTTGGGTAGAATGGTCATTTTTATTATATTAACTCATCCTACCCATGAGCAGTTAATGTTTTTCCAATTGCTCAAATCTAATTTTAGTTGTGTGGAAAGGGTTTTATGGTTGTGTTTGTATAGTTCCTGTGTTTGTCTTGGGAGGTAGATTCCTAGGTATTTTATATTGTCTAGGGTGATTTTAAATGGAATTTCTCTTTCTAATTCTTGCTGATGAACTGGGTTGGAGATATATAGAAATGCTGATGACTTATGTGGGTTTATTTTGTATCCTGAAACTTTGCTAAAGTTGTTGATTATTTCTACTAGCTTTTTGGTTGAATCTCTAGGATTCTTTAAGTAGACCATCATATCATCTTCAAAGAGTTATATCTTGGTCTCCTCATTGCCAATTTTAATACCATCAATTTCTTTTTCTTCTCTAATTTCTACTGCTAGTGTTTCTAGTACAATGTCAAATAGTAGAGGTGATAATGGGCATCCTTGTTTCACTCCTGATCTTATTGGGAATGCATCTAGTTTATCCCCATTGCAGATGATGTTGGCTGATGGTATTAGATAGATACTGTTTATTGTTTTTAGGAAAGACCCTTCTATTCCTATACTTTCAAGTGTTTTCAATAGGAATGGGTGTTGTATTTTGTCAAAGGTTTTTTCTGCGTCTATTGAGATAATCATGTGATTCTTGTTGGTTTGCTTGTTGATATGGTGTGAATCTTAAAACCTACTAAGACTGTACCTTAGAAGATTTGGTCTAGTTATTCCCTTATTGTAACAATGGAGATACCTTGTCTAACAAGAATTAAGTATGTATTGGGAACTTTTAAAATTACTCCACCTTACTCAGACAGTGCCTTAGGGGAAGATAAAGTTGTAAACGCCTGATTGAACAATTAAAGTCCCTAACTCATACCTTATAGTAAAGCTAAAACCTTAAGCTAGGTCTATTTTTAGATCTAATATAAAAAGGTGTTAAGTGTCTGAAAAGGTTAAATTAGTACACAAAAAGGTCAAGTAACTTACAAAAGGCAAGCTTAACAAACAGGTGTGAAGTACTCAGAAGATTTAATCTAATCAGAGAAGGTGAAAACCAAAGAAGGTGAAAACTAAGAATGGGCAGACCTGGAAAAAAATGTCTACTGTGATTGGTAAATGTGAAAAATTAGGGGAGGTGACATAAGAGAAAATTTCTTTAAAAGGAAGGGGTAAAAAGTCAGGGGACAATTGAATTCAGTTTGGAGAGTAATTTCAGTTCAGAGTGGAAGAACCCAGCTTGGAGATGGTCTTGTGGTAAGTGATAAAGACTGACTCACTCTCCCTTAGGCTCAGGCCTAGGCCATTTTGGCCTAGGCCTTTTTCTACTACTTGGCTCAGCCTGAGCCAGAGTGGTTTAAATTAATTCTCTCTCTCTTTCTCTCTCTTGCTCTCTCCTTCTGTTAATTCCTTCTTTCTTTATTAGTTAAAATCTCCATAAATCCCAGCTGACTTGGGTATTTTCATATTTGGGAATTTCTCATGGTAACCATTTACTTAGATTTTAAGTCAAAACACTAAAATTATCCTTTACAGTTTTATCCTTTACATTGGTCAATTATGTGGATGGTTTTCCTGATATTGAACCATCCTTGCATTCCTGGTATAAATCCCACCTGTCATAGTGAATAACCCTTGTGACGACTTGCTGGAGTCTTTTTGCTAGTATCCTATTTAAGATTTTTGCATCTATGTTCATTAAGGAGATTGATCTGTAGTTTTCTTTCTCTGTTTTTGGCCTGCCTGGCTTTGGGATCAGTACCATATTTGTGTCATAAAAGGAATTTGGTAGAACTCCCTCTTTGCTTATTATGTCAAATAGTTTGTATAGTGTTGAGATTAGCTGTTCTTTGAATGTTGATAGAATTCACTTGTGAATCCATCAGGCCCTGGGGATTAAGGGTTTAAATAAAAAAAAAGTTCCCATTAAAGTGCTTAAGAGGGTTAGGAGTTGCTTGGAGGTAGGGGGAGATGGAAGACGAAAGGAGATCAGGTCTCACCCAGGCACATCTAATTGACTTCTTGCCTCTGATGGCACTGACAAGAAGCTGCCAGAAACCAAGGTTGTATAGGAGATGGAGGTTTCTATTTTGGAAGGCTGCAGGGTATAACCTTCCCCCCATCCCCTCCAGAAAGATAGATGCCTCTAGTAAGAAAGAGGGTTTAAAAAAAATTTCCATGGTTCCATGATATATGTTTTCACCTTCCCCTCATTCTTCCTTCACTTGAACCCATTTCAATATTATTCACTTTTGTAAAAGAGCAATCCTTTAAAACCAAATTCCCAAATCACACACCCATAAAAACAAGTGATAAATCATATATTTTATTCTGGGTTTCTGCTCCCACAGTTCTTTCTCTAGATGTGGATATCATTCTTTCTCACAAGTCCCACAGAATTGTCATAGATCATTGTATTGCTATTAGTAACAAAGTAATTACTTTAATCATCCCAAAATCTTTCAGTTACTATGCATAATGTTCTCCTGGTTCTGCTCATTTCACTTCATATCAGTGCACGGAGGTCTTTCCAATTCTTATAAAAATCAAGCAGTTCATCATTCCTTATAGCACAATAGTACTCCAACATCATCATATAACACAATTTGTTCAGTTTTTCCCCAATTACCCCCCATGGAAAGCAGGTTTAGAATGAAGACTGTCACAAGAAAAATACCCTCTCCTCCCTCTTAGAAGTTTCTTTTAATTATGGCAGCATTTTTTCCCAGGATTCTCTGAAAATCTTGTTTGGAGATGAGCTGAGAATTCTTAGTGTCATAACGGTTACAGAAATACATTCATTCTAATCCTAGACAATCTATTGAGCATGTAAGCTATGTCCAGATCTGAGAGGTACTGAACATTTGAGACAACTCTTTCCCCTTAAGGAGGTGGGCTATTCTGGTATAGTATATAGTGCAGAGAAAAAATAGGGAATTGGAGGCATGAGACTTGGGTTTAAATTCCATCTCTGACACTTCATGTGGGGGAAGGACTTTGTAAAATATAACCTCAATGATAGGAAGCTTGGTGGTATAATGGAGAGAGTTGCTGAATTTACAATTAGGAAGCCCTAAATTCAAATCCTATTTCAGACACTAGCTATGTGACCCTAAGAAAGTCACTTAATATATGTTAACTTAATTCCCTCATCTGTTAAATGGAGATAACAACAGCAGCTATTGTTGCTCACAAGGTGGTTGTGAGAAGCAAATAGGATAATATCTGTAAAGAGTTTTGCACATCTTGTTGTTGTTCAGTGTGTTCAACTCTTCATAACTCCTTTTGGGGTCTTCTTGGCAAAGATTCTGGAATAGTCAGTCATTCTTTCTCATTTTACAGATAAGGAAACTGGAGTAAATGGGAATGAGTAATTTGCCCAGAGCCAGAAGACTTTGGCCAGATTTGAACTCATGAAGATGAATCTTCTGGACTCCAGGCTCCACACTCTATCCACTATGCCTCCTAACTGCCCCTTGCAAATCTTAAAGCCATATACGTGCTAGCTAGTATTGTTATTTCTTTATGTTTATTGTATTATTATATTTATTTATTTGAAATATTATAGACACGAACTGCCTGGTCTAATCATCCTTTTCTTCACCTGTCATCTGAAGAATTAGGCCATCTTGGGTATCCAGTGCACAGCCAGGCCAAACTTCCCTAATCCTGTTATGAGGACACAGCAGAACCCCTACTTTATCCACATGGGCATATACAGAGCTCAGGCTGCTCCAGCCTAGATTTCTCCTACATAGAGATCCTTCAGTCTGGTCACCTGAGTCCAATCCACCCCAGCCCTAGTACTCTTCCTCCTGGGGCTCAGAAAGCCTTCCTTCTGTCTAGTTTCTCCTCTTCCCAAATTTCCTGAGCTACTAAGAAAGCAGATACCTCTGTTCTAAGGATCTTTCCAGCTATGACATTCTGTGTTTTGAGTCTTTCCAGCTGTGATATCTATTTCCCATTCTAATATCTAAAGACCCTTCCAGTTCTGATATTTGTTGTCGTAGTGTTCAAAGTTTGTTTTTTTTCTAGATTATATGCCAATACAATTTTAATATTCATTTTCTGACATTTTGCAATCCATGTTTCCCCCTCCCTTCTGTGTAGATGGGATTAACTCTCCCCTGCCTGTTTTTAGATGTAATCACCAGAAGTATATACACCCTACTTATCCTTAAATGGGGGAGGTCTGTAACCTACATGTATGATAGTGGGTGACAAATCAGAAACCCACTGACTGCCCCCAGGCAGTCCTAAGCAAATATAGCTTCAATTGGTCCACGTAAAGTGGAAGAAAGGCACAGAAAATGACGAAAGGGTCTTTAAAAGTGGCAAGAACTTCCTGTGACCAGCTCTTTCACCTTGGAGCTTGACCTTGAAGGAACTCAGGCTTGGGACCTTGGACTGCTCTGATTTCCCCTTAGAACTACATGTGGGTGAGTGAAAAAGGCTGACTTCCTTTCCTGGCTTTCCTGGAAGTACTAGCCTCTGGAGAGGCCCCTTGTCTTGGAGGAGGCCTTGTGGCTAAAATCCTTGTCTAATTTACATCTGGGGCCTCTGAAACCCTGCCTGGTTCTCACAGCTGGCCAGAGTAAATATCTACTCTCTCATTTCCTTATTTTTACTCTTTCTCTCTATTTTATAAATAAATTGCTATAATGTCATTCTGACTTGAGTAATAATTTCTGACAACCACACTCTTATAAATTTAGTCCAATCATATTAATTTTTAACCCCTACACTTTTACCCCTCCTCCCTCCTAAAGAAAACAAGTAATACAATATATTTTTATTATACATACATATTATCATATATTATCATATAATACATATTTCTTTGTTCATCATATTATGAAACAAGATACATATTGCTTACATTGGAGAAATAATGTGAAGAATGATATGTTTCAGTTTGCATTCAGACTCCATTAGTTCCCTCTACGGTGGTAGATAGCCTTTTTCCTCATGAGTCTCTTGAAGTTGTCTTGGATCCTTACCTTGTTGATAATAGTCAAGTCATTCCCAGTTAATCATCATATATTATTGCTGTTACAGTGTACAACATTTCCCTGGTTCTGCTCACTTCTTTGTATCAGTTGTGAATTTTAGATTTACTTTAGCAGCCAGAAATGTATACACCCCCGCTTGAGGATTGAGTGTGGGAGAGGAAAGTCTATGACCCACGTGTGCTAGCAAGCGACAAATCAGATACAACTGACTGACCCCCTGGGCCATTCAAAGCTAAATTTAAGCCACCATTGGTACATGTGAGACACAGGAAGTTATGTAAAGAACTGCCTTTATATTTCACATGACTTCCTGTGGGAGGGACTTGGCAGTGGAACTTGACTGTGGAGGAGCTCAAGTGTGAGACCTGAGACTGCTTCCCTTAGACTGCCATGTGGTGAGTGCAAGGCTTACTCTCTTTTCCTTGGCTTTTCTGGAGGCAACAGCCTCTGGAAAGGCCCATCTCTAGGGACTCCCTTTCCTTGGCTTTCTGGAGACATGAGCCTCTGAGGAGGCCCCTCATCTTGGAGGAGGCCTCATGACTGGAAGCTGTGCTAGATTTAATCTTCTGCCCCCCACCCCCCACCCCTTGGCTGGGACCTCTGAACCCCTGCCTGGTTCAGAGCAGGACGGGGCAGCTATCCTTCCCTTTTTCCTCTCTCTCATTCTTAATTTCTTTCTTCTATTGTAAATAAACCATCATAAAGTTCCATTCTGACTTGAGTATTTCATTGGGATTTAGAATTTAAATCCCTGGTGACCACCTAAATATATATATATATAATATATATATGTATGTATATATATATATTATATATATATATATATATATATATATATATATATATATATATTCAGTCCAATCATAAGTTTTAATCCTAACACAGTTCATATGTCTTTCAAGTTTCCGAGGGAAAATCAGAGGTGTGAAAGACTCAAAGAACATGTAGAAAAACAAATATTCTGCTGAGGATGTCATCATCATCATTACCATTCCATGCCTCAGTGGGTTTAAAGGAAGAAGGATTTCATGCTTTGCTTAGATCAGGACTTCAGTTAGTCCAGGGAACCAGGAAGAGAATGAAGGGAGTGATGGCAAATGGATGTTTGCATCATTAAAATTTTGTCTATTAAAGCAAACAACACAAAAGAAGAGGGACTGTGATGTATCCCCACCCCCCAACTTGGGATATTTGTTAATCAGGTCCTAGCAGGAAAGAGTTGGTAGGGCTAGAACTCAGAAAGGGGATGCTGGAAATCAGGTTCACTTACTTCAAATTCTGACCAAGGGCCAGTCCCAAACTAAGAGTCGTGGTTAGAACTGTGACTATAGATTATTAGAGACTGAAGGAACCTTGAAACATGGAATAGCAGCTCTGTCAAAGCTCCAAAGGACTTTATCCTAAAGAATATAGAAGGTTAGTGTTAGAAAAGATATTAGAACACAATACTACATTTGGAAGGGATCATAGATGGCAAATGATATAATGCAGGGGGCAGCTAGGTGAGTCAGTGGATTGAGAGCCAAGCCTAAAGATGAGAGGTTCAAATCTGGCCTCAGACACTTCCTTGCTATGTGATCCCAGGAAAGTCACTTGGCCCCTACTGCCTAGCCCTTACCACTCTTCTGCTTTGGAACTGATACACAGTATTGATTCTAAGATGGAAGGTAAGGGCTTAAAAAACAAACAAACCATGATATAATGTTCACAATAGAAAGGATCTTAAAACAAAGACCTAGATTAATAGGACTTGAATAGCCCTTGAACCTTAGAATACTGGAGCTGTAAAGGACTCTGGGAGCTGTCTAGTCAATCCTTATTATTTACAAAAGAGGAAACTAAGAGTCAAGAAACTCGACCTTGAGGATGAAGAGATAAAGAAGACTGAGGTCTTCCTAACTCCAAGGCCAACATTTCATCCACTCTTCTATTTAGCTACCTCATTCCATCCCAGTCACAGCTATATAAGGGTGGCATGTCAGATGTTGTCGTTGATATTTAATAGAAAAAACTAAGGTTCAGAGATGGAAATGATTCCTCCAAAGCCAGTAGGTGACAAAACTGATGGATCTTGATCTCAGGGGAAGCATTCTAACTTCCTTCCCTTGTGAGAATTCCCATCTGCTCTGTGTCTTGTGAACAGTACCTGAGAAGCAACCATTGTGAAAATGCCAGGACCCAATGAAGAAGAGTTGCAGTGAGAGCCAGGTACAGGTAGGCAGGACGAGGGATGGCTTGAACAATACTCTCTGGGATCACAGCATTTCAGGATTGATTCCAGGCTGGCTCAGGGGCCATTCCCCCCACTCTCTTTGCCTGAGAGGCAATGTGCTACCTTAGAATATAAACTGGAGACTTCCGGTCAAGATGGCAGCTTAGAGAAAGCTAAAGTTCAGAGCTCCAGAAACCCTTCCATACCGATCTCAAACTGAATGCTCCTAGGGCACCAAAATTCAAAACAAACAACAGAATAGACCCCAGGAACACTCCTCCTGGACCTGGATCAAAAGGTATGGCCTCCCAAAAGTCAGAATCTGAGATCACTCGGATCTAAGGGGTAGGCAAAAGGAAGGTCCTAGGACCCATCCCCCCCAACCCAGAGCGCTGAATCCGAGGCAGCAGCAGGAACCTCAGGGCAGACAAAAGGGCCTCGGGAGCCAGCTATTCTGAAGGCCTCACCCTGAAAACAACCTGAGCCAGTCGCAGGGGCACCCAGACAGCAGGGAAACAGAGAGAGACAGGAGGAGCCTGTAGCCCCCTGACCAGATCCTTCCATCTGAGTCTCACTGAAGGTCCCTGCCTCAGGGCATACTCAGTCCGAGGTTAATCCTATCACCAGCCCTCAGAGCTCCAAGCCATGGCCCCTCCCCCTCAGAGTGCAGGCTCCTCTAGCCAGCAAAGGCATTGAAATACATCTGAGAGTGTCAAGCCAGGTGCAGAGCATAGAAGTAAGCCAACAGAGAAGCATCGGGAGGGAACTGAGGAGGGTAGTAACACTGAAACACTGAAACACCAGAAATTCCGGGCTTCCTGGGGAAGACAGACAATTTGCCTGGGGCTAAAGCCACTGAACACTAGACAGATAATAGAAGAGCCAGCTCCCCTCACTCAGATAGAGATGGCAAACAGCACATAAGCAAAGAAGCTTCAAAACAACAAGGAAAACAAAAAGGGGGCAACTTTGGACACATTTTATGGAGCAAAAATACAAAATACGAGGAAATAGAAGAGGAAACACAAGCAAATGCACCGAAACCTTCCAAAGGAAATGGAAACTCTCCACAAACTTTTGAAGAAATTGAATTGAAAATGATCAAAAAGATGGAAGCCTTCTGGCAGGAAAAGTGGGAATTAATGCAAAAGAATTTCATGCAACTACAAAACTGGTTTGACCAAACTGAAAAAGGAAAACCAGGCTTTAAAGGTCAGAATCAGGCAACTGGAAGACAACGAGCTGGTAAAAGAGCAAGAATCAATAAAGCAAAGCCAAAAGATCAAGAAATTGGAAGAGAACATAAAATATCTCACTGACAAGGTGACAGACTTGGAAAATAGAGGAAGAAGAGATAATTTAAGAATAATTGGACTACCAGAAAATCCAGAAATAAACAGCAAACTCGACATCGTAATACAAGATATAATCAAAGAAAATTGCCCAGAAATTCTAGAACAAGGGGGCAATACAGCCACTGAAAGAGCTCACAGAACACCCTCTACACTAAATCCCCAAAAGACAACTCCCAGGAATGTAATTGCCAAATTCCAAAGCTTTCAAGCAAAAGAAAAAATCCTACAAGAAGCCAGAAAAAGACAATTTAGATATAAAGGTATGCCAATCTGGGTCACACAAGACCTTGCAAGTTCCACTCTGAATGATCATAAGGCATGGAACATGATTTTCAGAAAGGCAAGAGATCTCGGTCTTCAACCAAGAATCAGCTATCCAGCAAAACTGACTATATACTTCCAAGGGAAAGTATGGGCATTCAACAAAATAGAATATTTCCAACTTTTTGCAAAGAAAAGACCAGAGCTCTGTGGAAAGTTTGATATCAAAAAACAAAGAGCGATGGAATACCTGAAAAGGTAAATATGATGGAAAGGGAAAAGGAGAATATTGTTATCTTTTCATTTATTAAAACTCTCTTCTATAAGGACTACATTTATATCAATCTATATATATTAATATATGGAAAATGTAATGTGTAAATAGGGGGGAAAGAAAAATCAAATAGAATAGTCTTTCTCACACAAAGATTCACACGGGAAGGGAGGGGAAGAAAACTCCTATAAGAAGGAGAGGAAGAGAGTTTTAACTTAAACCTTACTCTCAGGGAAATCAACTCTGAGAGGGAAAAACATCCAGATCCATTGGGATCTTGAATTCTATCTTACCCAACAAGGGTAGGGAGAAGGGAAAACCAAGGGGGAGAGGGGGAGGGAAAACAAAAGGGGAGGGAAGGAGAGGGGGGAGGGGGAGGAAACAAAAAGGGAGGGGATAGAAAGGGAAACATATCAAGGGAGGGGACAAGGGGGACTGATTTAAAGTAAATCACTGGATTAAAAGGTTAGAGCTAAAGAAGAAAGGTTAGAATTAGGGAAGGATATCAAAATGCCAGAGAATTCACAAGTCGCAATCATAACTTTGAACGTGAATGGGATGAACTCACCCATAAAACGTAGATGAATCGTAGAATGGGTTAGAATCCAAAACCCTACCATATGTTGTCTTCAAGAAACACACATGAGGTGGGTAGACACCCACAAGGTCAGAATTAAAGGATGGAGTAAGACCTTCTGGGCCTCAACTGACAGAAAGAAGGCAGGAGTGGTAATCATGATATCTGATAAAGCCAAAGCAAAAATAGACCTGATTAAAAGGGATAGGGAAGGTAATTATATTTTGTTAAAAGGGACTTTAGATAATGAGGAAATATCACTAATCAACATGTATGCACCAAATAATATAGCACCCAAATTTCTAATGGAGAAACTAGGAGAATTGAAGGAAGAAATAGACAGTAAAACAATATTAGTGGGAGATTTGAACCAACCATTATCAAATTTAGATAAATCAAATCAAAAAATAAATAAGAAAGAGGTAAAAGAAGTGAATGAAATCTTAGAAAAATTAGAGTTAATAGACATATGGAGAAAAATAAATAGGGACAAAAAGGAATACACCTTCTTCTTAGCACCACATGGCACATTCACAAAGATTGACCATACACTAGGTCACAGAAACATGGCATACAAATGCAGGAATAATAAATGCAGCCTTTTCAGATCACAAGGCAATAAAAATAATGATCAGTAATGGTATGTGGAAAACCAAATCAAAAATTAATTGGAAATTAAACAATATGATACTCTAAAATCATTTAGTTAGAGAAGGAATCACAGAAACAATTAACAATTTCATCAAGGAAAAGGACAACAGCAAGACATCCTTTCAAACCTTTTGGGATGCAGCCAAAGCAGTAATCAGAGGTAAATTCATATCCCTGAGTGCATATATTAACAAACTAGGGAGAGCAGAAATCAATCAATTGGAAATGCAAATAAAAAACTCGAAAGCAATCAAATTAAAAACACCCAACAGAAAACCAAACTAGAAATCCTAAAAATTAAGGGAGAAATTAATAAAATAGAAAGTGATAGAACTATTGATTTAATAAATAAGACTAGAAGCTGGTACTTTGAAAAAACAAACAAAATAGACAAAGTACTGGTCAATCTAATTAAAAAAAAGGAAAGAAGAAAAGCAAATTAACAGCATCAAAGATGAAAAGGGGGACATCACCTCCAATGAAGAGGAAATCAAGGCAATCATTAAAAATTACTTTGCCCAATTATATGGCAATAAATACAGCAATATAGGCGATATGGATGAATATATACAAAAATACAAACTGCCTAGACTAACAGAAAAAGAAATAGAATTCTTAAATAATCCCATATCAGAAAATGAAATCCAACAGGCCATCAAAGAACTCACTAAGAAAAAATCCCTAGGGCCCAACGGATTCACAAGTGAATTCTATCAAACATTCAGAGAACAGTTAATCCCAATACTTTACAAACTATTTGACATAATAAGCAAAGAGGGAATTCTACCAAACTCCTTTTATGACACAAACATGGTACTAATTCCAAAACCAGGCAGATCAAAAACAGAGAAAAAAAATTATAGACCAATCTCCCTAATGAATATAGATGTAAAAATCTTAAATAGGATACTAGCAAAAAGACTCCAGCAAGTGATCAGAAGGGTCATCCACCATGATCAAGTAGGATTCATACCAGGGATGCAGGGCTGGTTCAATATTAGGAAAACCATCCACATAATCGACCATATCAACAAACAAACCAACAAGAACCACATGATTATCTCAATAGATGCAGAAAAAGCCTTTGATAAAATACAACATCCATTCCTATTGAAAACACTAGAAAGCATAGGAATAGGAGGGTTGTTCCTAAAAATAATAAACAGTATATATCTAAAACCATCAGCCAATATCATCTGCAATGTGGATAAACTAAATGCATTCCCAATAAGATCAGGAGTGAAACAAGGATGCCCATTATCACCTCTACTATTTGACATTATACTAGAAACACTATAGCAGCAGCAATTAGAGAAGAAAAAGAAATTGAAGGCATCAAAATAGGCAAGGAGGAGACTAAGCTATCATTCTTTGCAGATGACATGATGGTCTACTTAAAAAAATCCTAGAGATTCAACCAAAAAGCTAATTGAAATAATCAACAACTTTAGCAAAGTTGCAGGATACAAAATAAACCCACATAAGTCATCAGCATTTCTATACATCTCCAACATAGTTCAGCAGCAAAAACTAGAAAGAGAAATCCCATTCAAAATCACCTTAGGCAAAATAAAATACCTAGGAATCTATCTCCCGAGACAAACACACGAACTATATGAACACAACTACAAAACCCTCTCCACACAACTAAAACTAGACTTGAACAATTGGAAAAACATTAACTGCTCATGGGTAGGACAAGCCAATATAATAAAAATGACCATCCTACCCAAATTTATCTATCTATTTAGTGCCATACCCATAGAACTCCCAAAATATTTCTTTACTGATTTGGAAAAAACCATAACAAAGTTCATTTGGAATAACAAAGGATCAAGGATATCCAGGGAAATAATGAAAAAAAGTGCAAGGGAAGGGTGCCTTACAGGCCCAGATCTCAAACTATATTACAAAGCAGCAGTCATTAAAACAATTTGGTACTGGCTAAGAGACAGAAGTGAGGATCAGTGGAATAGACTTGGGGCAAGTGACCTCAGCAAGACAATACATGATAAACCCAAAGATCCCAGCTTTTGGGTCAAAAATCCACTATTCGATAAAAACTGCTGGGAAAACTGGAAGACAGTGTGGGAGAGATTAGGATTAGATCAACACCTCACACCCTACACCAAGATAAATTCAAAATGGGTGACTGACATGAACATAAAGAAGGAAACTATAAGAAAATTAGGCGAACACAGAATAGTATATATGTCAGACCTTTCGAAGGGAAAGACTTTAAAACCAAGCAAGACTTAGAAAGAGTCACAAAATGTAAAATAAATAATTTCGACTACATCAAATTAAAAAGTTTTTGTACAAACAAAATCAATATAACTAAAATCAGAAGGAAAGCAACAAATTGGGAAGCAATCTTCATAAAAACCTCTGACAGGTTTAATTACTCAAATTTATAAAGAGCTAAATCAATTGTACAAAAAATCAAGCCATTCTCCAATTGATAAATGGGCAAGGGACATGAACAGGCAGTTCTCAGCCAAAGAAATCAAAACTATTAATAAGCACATGAAAAAGTGCTCTACATCTCTTATAATCAGAGAGATGCAAATCAAAACAACTCTGAGGTATCACCTCACACCTAGCAGATTGGCTAACATGACAGCTATGGAAAGTAATGAATGCTGGAGGGGATGTGGCAAAGTCGGGACATTAATTCATTGCTGGTGGAGTCGTGAACTGATCCAACCATTCTGGAGGGCAATTTGGAACTATGCCCAAAGGGCGATAAAAGACTCTCTGCCCTTTGATCCAGCCATAGCACTGCTGGGTTTGTACCCCAAAGAGACAATAAGGAAAAAGACTTGTACAAGAATATTCATAGCTGCACTCTTTGTGGTGGCAAAAAATTGGAAAGTGAGGAGATGTCCTCCTATTGGGGAATGGCTGAACAAATTGTGGTACATGTTGGTGATGGAATACTATTGTGCTCAAAGGAATAATAAAGTGGAGGAATTCCATGGAGACTGGAACAACCTCCAGGAAGTGATGCAGAGCGAGAGGAGCAGAACCAGGAGAACATTGTACACAGAGACTGATACACTGTGGTACAATCGAAGGTAATGGACTCCTCCACTAGGGACAATGCAACGTCTCTGAACAATCTGCAGGGATCTAAAAAACACTATCCACAAACAGAGGATAAACTGTGGGAGTAAAAACACCGAAGAAAAGCAACTGCTTGACTACAGGGATGGAGGGGAAATGACTGAGGAGAAACTCTAAATGAACACTCTAGTGCAAATACCAACAACATGGAAATGGGTTTGAACCAAGAACACATGTGATACCCAGTGGAATTGTGCGCCGGCTATGGGAGAAGTGGTGGGAGGGGGGCGGGAGGAGGAAAAGATAATGATCATTGTTTCCAATGAATAATGTTTGTAAATAACCAAATAAAATAATGTTTAAAAAGTAAAAAAAAAGAATATAACCTGGACTAGAATCAGAGATTTTAGGTTTAATTCCAACTTTGCTACCTAATATTTATTGTATACCAGGCAGATTACTTTTTCTCTCTCTGTGCCTCAGTTTCTTCATCTTTAAAATGAAGGGTTTGGGGAGTAGCCATCTCAGTGGATAGAGAGCTAGTCTTGGAGACTGGGAGTCTTGGGTTCAAATTTGGCCTCAGATACTTCCTAGCTGTGTGACACTCAATCCCCATTGCCTAGCCCTTACTTCTCTTCTGCCTTAGAACCAATGCATGGTATTGATTCTATGATGGAAGGTAAGGGTTCAAAGAAAAAATGAAGGTACTGGAATAGAGGATTCAGTCGGTCAATAATGTTTATTAAGCACCTACTATGTGCCAGGCACTATGCTTGGACCTGGGGGTTTAGAAAGAGGCAAAATATAATCTCTGAACCGAGGGAGCTTAAAATTTAATGGGAGAGACAATACACAAACTCACTTTGTACAAGCAAGCTCTGTTTAGGACAAATAGGACATAATTAACAGAGGGAAGACAATTGAATTAAGAGATGTTAGAAAAGGCTTCTTTAGCAAATGGGATTTTAGTTGGGCATTAAAGGAAGCCAGTAGTAGAGATGATGAGTGTCCCAGGCAGGGGACCACAGAGAAAATATCCAGAGGGGAAAGATGGGGTGTCTTGTTCAAATAATAGCAAGTTCTTTGAGGCCAATGTCAATGTATCGAAGATTACATAGGAGAGATTAAGATGTAAGAAGACTGGAAAGGTAGGAGGGGACTAGATTATGAAGGACTTGGAACACCAAATAGGATTTTGTATTTGATACTGGAGGCAATAGGGAGCCAGTAGAATTTATTGAATGGAGGGTGACACGATCAGTTTCCAATGATCCCTTATGTTTTTTCTAGTTCTAAATTTTAGGATCCCATCTATTATCATGTGAAATATGAGAGCTAAATGGATGATGAGAACAATAATGAGAGGGTGTTGGGCTCAGGGGAGAGCAGTAAAAGTTCAGAAGCCAGAAAGAGCTTTGCCTGGTCCCCCATATTGTTAATCATCTAGTCAGTCACTTGTTCAGTCATTCCATAAATATTTATTAAACACCTTATGTATGTGGGAGCATGAAGGATGTCATTAAAGAAGTGAAGGATACTGGGAAAAGGTACCTTCTTCTTGACCCCCCATTCTTCCTGACTGGTGCATTAGCAGGGAGCTGAGCCTGCTCTGACTCAATTTCCCAGGGACAGGATGATCTCTGGATGAACACTGCCTACCCATTTTTTCAAACCCAGATCCATGAACTACAGGAACCAGAGATGCTGCAGAGACCTTGGTTCCTTCCTTTGAATTAGGAGTTGGGGGAAGGGTTATATGAATTGGGATTCACCGAACACCTCCTTATTCCCTGTTAATCCTAGTAATCAATTAGGCATAAGGGATATAACGTAAGAAGAAATTTAATTAAGTAGTTTTTAATCACTTATGAGGATTTCTCTGTAATAGTTTGACAAGTTATGACTGTGTGCTTTAAATAAAATAAAAAGAATAATATTAAAAGCCTCCACAATGAAGAGATACTTCCCCTTATCTTGCCACACACTCTGGAGGTTGTGCCATGAGGAAACTGAGCACCTGGTTTTGCAGGGTCAGAACCAAGTCACCCGAGAAGGGAAAGGAGAAAAGGAGGGTTTGCCCTGTCATAACCCTTATTACTAGAATTGATTCTTAAAATCTATTTCATCCACCCTATTCAGGACCCCGTTTAGAACATTCAATGCCCAGCCCCTCTTTATAATCTGTTGCCCAGGCTTATAAAATCTTGAAACTGGTTGTCTCAGACCATACAAACTAGGGGTGTCTAAAGACTTCTGTCGTGTTTATTTTGTGCGCATAAAATAAAAGTCAGATCTTTGTCTCAGAATTTTGGCCCAGTTCTTTTAATTTCTTTTATAGAGAAGGAGACGACAGAACCATTCACCTTCTAGAAGTTGCTGTTAGCGATAAATTTGAACTATGTGTGGTGCTTCTCCAAAGATACTCCCACTTTTCAGACCAAGTCCTGGGCTCAGAGAGAGACATGTTGGTCTTCTAGAATGTGAGCTCAACAGTCTCAGCTGAGGGGCAGAAATCAATCTAAAATAAAAAAGAGAAACCCAGATCAGAACCTCAAAGTTCTAAACTACTTCTCTGTCAAAAAGACTTCATACCTGCTGGAAGCATAAAGATATTCCCACCTAGATTACTTCAAGGGTCCCTGGCTGCTACCTATCCTCATGGCGACCGCATTACATTGGCCAACTGTAGTGTTTTCAGAGCTCCCTTGCCAAGGAGAAAGGTCCAAAGAAGTTAGATGAACCTTCTAGAGCAGGGTTCTGAACTTAGGGTCCATGAACTTGGTGGGTAATCTTTCTTCTATATCTGGATAACTATTTCAATAAAACTTGTTTCCTTTGTGATCTCATGTATTTTATTTTATGCATTTAAGAACATTATTCTGAGAATGGGTACACCAATGTCACTAGACTTCTATAGGGCTCCATGACACAAGACAGAATAAGGACCTTTGCCCCAAGGCATCCTTCTCTGGGATCAGAAACATGTCCCAGTTCTCCCAGGTGGGTATTCTTGTCCCAAGCAAAGTCCATGGGACCTTGGCAGCAGTCAGTCAAAAACTACTTAGTAAGGACCTATGAGAAAGAACGCTCTCCGCATCCAGAGAAAGAACCCTGGGTGTAGAAATGCAGAAGAAAAACAACTGCTTGATCACATGGGTCAATGGGGATATGATTGCGGGTGTAGACTCTAAGCCAGCGGTTCTCAACCTCTCAATGTGTAGCAATGAGAATACATAATGTATATCAGGTATTTATATTCCGAATCATAACTGTAGCAAAATTACAGTTTTGAAGTAGCCTCCAAAATAATGTTTTGGTTTGGGGTCACCGCAACATGAGGAACTGTATTGCAGGGTCACGGCATTAGAAAGGTTGAGAACCACTGCTCTAAGCAATCACCTTGGTGCAAGTATTAATATTATGGAAATAGGTCTTGATCAATGACATGTAAAACCCAATGGAATTGCGAGTTGGCTATGGGAAGGGGGGCGGGGGGAGGGAAAGAACATGAATCATGTAACCATGGAAAAATTTTCTTAGTTAATCAATAAAAAAGCACTTAGTAAGTGCCTACTATATGCCAGCCATAACTCCTGTCCATAAGGAGCTTAGATTGTCTAGCAAGAGATTTTATATATATATATATATATATATATATATATATATATATATATATATATATATACATACATACATACATAAATATAATATACATGTATACATATACTGCATACATATATACACATATGCATATCAATTATATATGCATATAAGATACACATATGTGGAAATTGAGGGAATGGAGGAGATTAAGACAGCAAGTGGTTATTTGTGGGAACTGAGTGAACCACGCTTGACTCCATCTTGTGACTCAACTCTAGAGCTAGCTTAATTCCCTTTCTATTCAGTTATATTGATTTTGTTGAGTCGATCCAGTCATGTTTAACTCTTTGTGACCCCTTTTGGGGTTTTCTTAGCAAAAATACTGGAGTGGTGTGTCATTTCCTTCTCTAATTGATTTGACTTAAGGAAACTGTGGCAAACAAATGACTACTTGCTCTCTTAATTCCCTCAATTCCCTCAATTTCCTCTTGTATGTATCTTATATACATATATAATCCATATGTACATATCATTTCCTTCTCCAATTGATTTGACTTAATGAAACTCAAGGGTCTGGGGCCATATTTGAACTCATAAAGGTGAACCTTCCTGATTCTATGTCAGAAAAGACCCCTACCTCCTTATATATGATTAGATTTTAATATTATTTTTGTAATTCTAAGATCGTTAGTATAAGACATGATTTTATAAGGCTTTTTCATCCATATTTTAGTTAAGTTTTAAAACTGCTTTAACTTGGGCCTTGGAGTAAGCCCCGGCCTTCTAAGTTGAGTTCATGTATCATGCACCCCTTCCTTGTGACCAGGTATGTGTCAGTAGCTTTGACCTTAAGTTTCCTAACCAGAAATGGTGTTGTTCATTACCAGCCATACTTATCTGGAGTGGGCCCAGAGAACATCCTTCTCCTCCCCCTCGCCGTAACCATCAAGTGACTCTTAGGTAATGGCCAAAAGATCTCTCTCACCAAATAAGGGGTACTTTCTGGCTGACCTAACCTATGGACAAATATGTGTTGCTTCCTCATTGAACTAGCCAATGAGCAGAGTTTCTGGGTGTCCTCATCCTTTGAAGGGTATGACTATTCTTATACTTTTCTTTGTACTTTTTGGAAAACTGGCTGTTACTTTAAGGTTATAAAAGAGGGTCTCTTCCAGGGCTCTGGGTCTCCTGTTATTAAACAGGGGTCTGGCTTTGTTGGAGGACTTGGCCCTCTTCCAATAAAACCTAAATAATTGTATGACTCAAAACAGTTGAAGGTGCCCTCAGGGCAAACCCATTCATGGTCTGGAGAAAGAAATCAAATATGTAAGAACAATCATGCACTAGGCCAGCGCTCTCACCTGTGTCAATGAACAGGAAGCCTAGGCTTCTAAGAGAAGGTAGGGATCTTTCCAAAAGAGGTTCTCCTCAAGAATTCAGGCTGATGTCCTTTTTTTGTTGTTTTTTTAACTCTTGATATAAGTATTCATTCTAAGGCAATAGAACAGTAAGGGCTAGGCAATTGCATACAAGTGAACTAGGAAGTGTCTGAGGTCAGATTTGAACCCAGGACCTCCCAACTTTAAGACTGGCTCTTAATCCACTGAGCTACCTACTTGCCCTTTCATATACTTATTACCATTGTGACCATGAGTAGATCAATGACTGTGAAATGTCACAGTAAATGAACATTTGGGCTAAATATTCTCTTCTATCCCTCCCATAACAAATCCTATCATCTTGAGGGCAGATGGAAAGTTCTGGGTGTGTGAAGGGAATACCTTGATGAAAGACAGTTCATCTAATCCTAAAGAGAGAAGAGACACTGCTTTAATAGTATAGGGAAAAGCATCAGGACTCTCTATATGACAGCAGCCAAGAGAGAAACAAAAAAGCAATGAGTGAAATACAGAGAAACAGAAAGACAGAAAGAGAAATAGAGAAGATGGAGAGGAAGAGAGACAGAGAAATAGAGAGACACACAGAGAAAGAAATAAAGAAGACAGAGTCAAAGAGAGAGTCAGAGACAAAGACAGCAAAAAGAGAGACAAGAGAAAAAGATAGAAAGAGAAAGATAGAGAGAGAAACCGAGGCAGAGAAAGAGATCAAGACAGAGAGAGAGACAGAGTTGGAGTCAGAATCAGAGACAGAGAACTAGAAATAGATGAGAGAGAGAGACAGAGAAAGAGAAATAGCAAACACCATACATTTCTGGAATGCTATAAGATTTATAAAGAACTCTTTCTATGACAGTTCTCTTAGGTAGATAGTATAAGCATTAACTCAAATGCACAAAGGAATCTGTGATCTTACTAATTTGGGTATTCCCACCAAAAAAATACAGATAGGAAATACATCCATGCCTCTTCCTCTTGGGTGCCTCTTGCCCATGTCCTCAGGGCACTAGAAGCCATCCTTCATTGCTAACATCTTGGGAATGCACATGGAACATTCATACCAACAAGCTGCCTGCTATCTTTCGAACTTGCCACGGAACCAGACTATCTTTTCTGAAGCATCATAATAGTTTTTACTTCTCTTCTTCAAAAATTTCCATTGGCTTTTATATTGCAGCCTGCTCACACCCATGTCTTCTTTGTGAGATTCAAGACTGTTATATTCTATGTCTCTCCCATACAGCAACACTGTTAGAATGATGGAAACTTTTTAATTGACATTTGTTTACAGGGAAGCTTGGGATCACTAAATAAGATTTTCCAAAGACAATTTAGAAGACTCTCCTCATCCTGTTTGACTATGAACCCAACTCGCTATCATCTCTACTGTCTGTTCCAAATATAAATTCTGATGGGCAAGGTCTAGAGAGTGTCCAGCCAAATGCATATTGAAATCTGGGCAAGAGAAACTCTTTCCCTTGCAAATGGTCAGACCAAACTCTTTTGAATGATTACAGATCTCTTTCAAGAGGCTCTGCAGTTTTCAAAGCCTTGATGTAACCAGCTTGGTGCCATCTGCAAATACTTAGGAGTATCTGGAGGATCTCGCCATCCACAGAGACTCTCTCTTCAACTTGGATTCCATTCTGGTTCTCCTCCAGTGATGAATACTATGGGCAAGCATACCTCTCCTGGCATTTACAATTAGGTGGCCATTGTACAGAATTATTTCTATTGTTATATCTTTTTAAAGAATCTTAAATGAATTTGATGTATGTATGGGAGACACCTTGTTGGGGGAGAAAATAGCCTTTAAGGAGAAATTTTGCTCAAAAACTTTTTTTTTCCGTAATTTAAAAAGTAAGCCCAGTAGTATCTTAAATTCTCTTATTTCAGTCAGTTGCAAAATTGTGTCCATTGTTGGATATTGCTTGTGAAAGACTGCTTGTTGCTTTCTACTACTCTCATAAATTTTCATATCATTGGCTTTAATAGAAATCTTGTACAAGTGGGAGGGTTAACATGAGGGTTAATGGATGGTCAGGGGTTTTTTTTAATGTTAATGAGGTCTGAGATTTTTCTCCATGCCTTTGAAATCTTTTCCTCCCTTATTGTTGTTCAGTCATTTCAGTCATGTCTGAGCCTTTGTGATCCCATATGGGGGTTTCTTGCAAAGATATGGGAGTGGTTTGACATTTCCTTCTTTAGATCATTTTACATGTGAGGAAGGCAAATGGGGTTAAGTGACTTGCCCAGGGTCACACAGCTAGTAAAGTGTCTGAGGCCAGATTAGAACTCAGGAAGATGAGTCTTTCTGATTCCAGGTCTGGTACTCTATCCACTGCACCACCTACCTGCCTTTTATATTGATTTCTTCATGCCCTCATGATTGTTAACCAGGAATATGCCATAAATGTTTAACAACTGACTCTCCAAGAAAAAAACCTGTGCTCATGACATTTTTAAGTTTAATTTTCATTATTAACATTTTCTCCATCACTTTCTTAAGCCTAGAAGATTAATAAAACAATAAATTAAGCCCTGATTTTTGGTGTTTGCCAATTTGTGGGGTATAAATGCTTACAAAAAAAAAAGAATTGCTTCCTTGAGTCAGTTTGAGCTATCTCTAGCGCACCCCTTTATTCAGTCCAGATCTCTTCTATAAACACTTGATCCAACCTAGATGCTTTTCTCACCTTTGTTCTCCTTAATACAACTTTTACCCTTTGTATAAGCACCCATGTCAAAGAGAGTCAGTTCCACTGTTCTTGATGATGAAAATGGTTTGTTAGAGTAGAGTTAGATTTTTCTCTATTTTCGTTTGTTGTTCTCTATTCGTTTTCATCCTAAAATGTCTTGGGAAGACTTTGTTTGAATATCTTATTAATTTTTCTTTATGCTGATCTAGCCTCCCCTGCTCCTTTCTAGTTAATAAATAATACTACTAAGAACCAGAGAATATTGTATACAATAACAGCAATATTGTTTGATGATCAGCTGTGAATGACAGCCTTATTATTAGCAAAACCAGGATCCAAAATAACTCCAAGGGACTCATGATGAAAAAGGCTACCCACCACCACAAAAGGAACTAATATTATTGAGTCTGAATGCAGATCAAAGCATATTATTTTTCATTTTATTTCCTTCATTAGTTTTTTCTTGCATATATAATATATGTCTTCTTCCTTATTTTTAACATTTTATTTTTCCAATTACATGGAAAAATTTTTGATATACATTTTTAAAAATTTTGAATTCCAACTTCTCTCCCTCCTTCCCATTGTCCTTCCTTCACTCCCTTCCACCCCTCCTAGTGACAATAAGTAATCTGAAACAGATTTTACATATGCAATCATTTTTCCATATTAGCTATTTTGTGGAAGATATCTCAAACTTTAAAAAAAGGAAGAAAGTAAAATATAGTATGTTTCAGGCTTCATTCAGACTCTATCAGTTCTTTCTCATATGGAAGATGGCATTTTTCATCATGAGTCTCCAGGATTGTCTTGGATCACTGCATTGCTGAGAATAACTAGGTCATCCCCAGTTATTCATCAAAAAAATATTGCTGTTACCGGGTACAATGCTCTTCTGGTTTTGCTCCCTTCACTTTGCATTAGTTCATGTAAGGCTTTCCAGATTTTTCCAAAATCATCCCACTATTGTCATTTCTTTTAGCACAATAGTTTTCTATCTACGTGTCTTCTTTCACAGCATGATGAATATGGAAATATAATATTGCACAATAGCACATGTATAACCTATAATAGATTACTTGCCATCTTGGGGAGGAGGGAGAGAATTTGGATTGCAAATTTTCAGAAAACAAATGCTAAAAATTATTTCTACATGTAATTGGGAAAAATACAATAAAACATTAATGCTGCTCATAACTGTCCAAAATCTTCTTAGGATTTTACCAAAAAGTTTATACTCTAAATTTATATTACATCTGACTGCCCCATGATTCCTCTTGACAAACAAGTAAAAAATTTGGTAATTAATGTGCTTTCTGAGATCTTTTAGTCTTCTTATAGTGATACATTTACATTCATTAAGCTTCTGCATAAAATTATTCTAATCAGTGTCGATGTCATTTCTAATGTCCATTTCCAGTGACAAAGAAAGAGTTGAGAGAGAGAATGAGATAGAGGAATAGAGAGACAGACAGACAGACAGGCAAGCAGAAACAGAGAGACAAAGAGAAAGAGATAGAAAGTAATGGAGTGATAGACTGTGCTAGAGAGACAGTGACTGAGTATGTTATGGGAAAAATAGAATAATGAAGAGGGAGAGTAGGGTAGAAGCAGTGACAGAGAAAGACAGACACAGCATGAAAATGAAATTTAGAATTCTAATTCCTAGGACAGTTCTCAGATGATCAGCCCTGGCTCAGGAAAGATGGGTTGAGTGATGGAGGAGCTAAGAAGCTTTTGCCTTTGCCCCGATGGCCCAAGTTTCCTCTTCCAGAAAGTTCAGCCTTAATTGGGCTCAGGGAATCCCCAAATTTCCATCCTACAGTTAAGCCCTGGCCCTGAACTCACCTGCTCCAATAGGTTGCGGGACTCTGGATGAAGCCAAGGTCTAAAAGGCAAGGAAACCCACGAGGAAGAAGAGGATGCTGGACTTCATGTTGGTAGTAAAGGACATTGAGACAGCTGGTACCAGGGCCTTGATTATATAGTCACCCCAATGGGCACAGTTCCAGGAAATTTGCCTCAGTAATCATTTTGGTTCTTTCAGGGTGGAGTTACATAGGCAGCCAAACTTGGCCTGAAAGGAACAATCCTGGTATCCAAAAGTGCTGAGTCATATTTCCTGTCCCCAAGAAGACCTTAAAGCCCCTGAAAGAAGAGATGACCCTGGTGGAGGAGGCTTTTTGGGGGAGGAAAAGAGAGAAACCGAGTGCTGGACTTGACACGAAGCCAAACAATAAGAAGGAGAATAGTTCACTTTCCAAGAGCACCATTTGGTACCAAGAACTTTACTAGGTTTGGAGTCAAAGAATTTGAGTTTAAATGTGAGACCCTGAGGATTACACATCCCCTAGCAAGGCTTTGATTTCCTTACAAATAAAGGCAGCTTCTAGAAACTTCTAGCTTCTTTTAGAGCGATGGTCTTCTGATCTCTAACTTTTCTTCCAACTAGCAAAATTATGCTCCCCCAGAAAACTATAAGGGGCCCCAGTCAGTGTCTTTTGGGTACCAACAAGTGGCTTTGGGGTGCTTCAGATTAAGATGGGAACATGGACTAGATAGAGAAAGGCTTTATCTAGAATTAGAACCTGAGACTTGGAAGGAAGAGAGAGCGAACACTGACATGGCCACAGGGCCTTGGCATAATTATACCTGACTTTTCTGGTGTTGGGGCATCCTGATGTTTTATCTCCAAAAAATTTTATTAACTCCCTAAAATTGGGTCAGATAGTCATGTAAACACCCCTGAACCGGGATTTGAGACCTAGATTATGATCTTGCCTCTGACTTTAGTTTATTTATATTATTAATTAACTTTACTTGTTTATTTACTAATTTATAATGTGACATTGAGCGTATAATCCAGATTTCACCTACAGCCCTAGAGACTCAGGCTTCTGATGACAGCCTTCACTGTTTCTAGCCCAACCCAGACCCCCATGCTTATTGCTCCCAGACCTCTTCCCCTCATGTTTCTGATTGCCAGACTCTACCTTGACCTTCATCTACTACCTTGGAATTGTCAGCCTCTAACTGGTGAACCTTTGCCATCCATTTCTAGACTTGGACCCCAACACTGCCATTCCCTTTTCATCTTCATGCCATGTTGCCCAAGACCTCCCTCCCACCTCTGTTTTCCTTTATTAGAATAATCAAATCAACTGTACCATTCCCAGAAAGGAATGTGTCAATTACCCAATAGTTCCAGTCACCATCTCTGGGATTTCTGAAATCCAGAACACCCCTCCCTCTCCACCACCCCTCTAATGAATGCAAGCTTCTTGAGGGTGGGAGCTGTCTTACTTTTTAAATTTCTATCCCAGGCATTTAGCACAGTGATTATCACGTCAGCACTTAATTATTTTCCAACTTGTCAAATCAGCATGTATTTATTTATTTATTTCAAACCCATATCTTTCCTCTTAGAATACATGCTATGTATTGGTTCCAAGGCAGAAGAGAGGTAAGGGCTAGACAGTGGGAGTTAAATGACTTGCCCAGGGTCACACAGTTAGGAAGAGTCTGAGGTCAAATTTGAACCCAGGACCTAGTCTTGGCTTTCAATCCACTGAACCCCCCAACATGCACTTATTAATTACTCACTGTGTTACATGGACTACACTGGGTATAAAAAGCAAAAGCTAAATAATCCCTGCCCTCAAGGAACAAATGTTATATCAGGAGTAACACAATGTATGCATATACGAAATAAGTCCAAGGCTACTTGGGAGACAGGATGGTACTAGTAGCTGAAGGGAATCAATGAAGGAGAATAACATAACCTGTTCTGCCATCTTCACAGGGCTATAAGATGAAGTCTATGAAAATTTTCAAAACTACAGTAGGCTGGATATGATGGTGACCTCTTATAATCCCAGCTTCTGGAGAGGCCAAGGCTGGTGGATCTCTTGAGCTCAGGAGTTCTGAGCTGGGGCTATGTTGATTAGATGTCTGCGCTAAATCTGGCACCAATGTGGTGAGCCCTTGGGAGGGTGTGCGTGGTTCTTGGAGCAGTCAAGCCTCCCAAGCTGATCAATGATGGGATCAGGTCATGCACTTCCAGCTGGGACAGATAAGGAGATTCTGACCTAAAAAAGAAACTACAACAGTCAATGAGATTGACCTGCATCCTGAGATGGCACATGGGGTGAAAGACCTAAGTGATTCAATGGATAGCGCACTAGGCTGGAGTCGGGAAGATGTGGGTTCAAGAAAGAAAGATACTTCCTAGCTGTGTGGCCCTGGGCAAGTCATGTAACCCAATTTGCATAGACCTTATTGCTCTTCTGCCTTGGAACCAATACTTTGTATTGATTCTAAGACAGAAGGTGAGAGGAAAGAAAAAAAGCAAGTATCTTTCTTTCTTAACTCTTTACTTTTGTCTTAGTAACAACTCTAAGACAGAAAGGCAAGGACTAAGCATATGAGATTAAGTGACCAACCAGGGTCACATAGCAAGGAAGTATTTGAGGCCAGATTTGAACTTTTAGAGATCTTTAGAATCATAGAATGGTAGATTCTCAGAGTTGGAAAAGATCTCAAAGGCTAATCCAGTCCAGCTTCTACTTGAAAAAAGGAATTGCTTCTGTAATATCTGACCAATGGCCATCCAACCTCTACTTGAGCTGATGGCACCTGTTTTCTCATTCTCATTCTCAGTGTTATCTCCGTCCTCATGATTGCCATAACCATCATCCTCCTGTGTCTCAGTGGGTTTAAGAGAAGAATTTCATCCTTTGCCTAGGTCTGGAGAGCTCGGCACATTCTAGGTACCTGTGGGAGTCATGGAGGAAGTCAGTGTTGGAGGTGTTGATGCAGAGGGGACTCCTCTGCTTGGGATCTGGAGGATGAAAGTAGATCTGTTAGTCTATGGCACCAGAGAAGAGGGAACATTCATCAGGTTGTTCTTTGTCAGGTCCTGAAAAGAAAAGATTGGAAGCTAAAGTCCCCAAAATAGGGAACTAGAGATCATTTTCTCTGACTTCAAACTCTCACTAAGGCCAGCCCAAGGCAGAGACAGAGGCATATTTATGGCCACGTAGCATCAGAGGTGAAAAGGACCATAGAAATCACAGCCTCATTGAACAGAGAAAGAAACTAAGGCCCAGAGGAAATTGTGAAAGATATATGAATATTTATTATATATACATGTGTGTATATTTATTATATATACACATATATAATGTATATATATTTATTGTATACACATACTACTATTCTAATAATTATGCATATTTCAAAACAAAAAAAAATAGGGATTTGAGAAGAGCAAACTAAAGATAAAATCTTATTGAGCCATCAGAGTTTGTTGAATAGAGGGAGAAGATTGGTGGGAGAGCTTTGACTAGAACCCAGATCTCCTAGTTCTCAAGTCCCGTGGACTCCAAAGCAGAGGTCTGTATCCTGTAGGGGGCTGTGGTATTACATGACTGACCTCTCCGGCATTTGATTAGCTTTTTGGAGCGTAGATTTAATTGTTGTTGGGTCATTTCAATAGTGTCTGATTCTTAGTAACCCCATTTAGGGTTTTCTTGACAAAGGGAGTAGTTTTGCTGTTTCCTTCGCCAGTTCATTTTACAGATGAAGAAACTGAGACAAACAGGGTTAAATGACTTACCCAGGGTCACACAGCTCATACATTTCTGAAGCCAAATTTAAAGTCAGGAAAATAAATCTTCCAAACTCCTGGTCCAGCACTCTTTCCAATATGCCATCTAACTACTCTTGAAGGGTAGAAAGATAGGTCAAATCCAACAGTAATTGCACTAACCAATTGAAAAGCAATCACGGGGATGGTTGCCATACATAATCACATATACCCCAATAATCTCCTATTTCTGCTGTTCAAGCTCCCTTTCTCCCCACTCCTCATCCTGCCATTGGACCCTTTCAGTAGTTAGCACCTAAAATAGCTGCTTCTCATTGCAGCAATGCAGCTATCATTGGGAACATTCCACCCTCTTCCCTACCCTGAAAATCACCTCATGGCTCGGAGGTAACTCGGAGAGGGCAGACAATGATAGAGAATAAGAATGCTGTCTCTACCATCTAAAAAAAAATTAATTTTGAGTGGTACAGAGCAAGTCACACAAGCTGAACAGGTTTGGGTGAATTGCATTCTGCATTGTAGACATCATTATATTATTTGTACTTTGAAACCCACCCATGTTCCAAACTTCCCTCTTGCAGTAAAGGGCTCATTATCCTTGCAGGCATCCAGTTTTTCAAACTTTGGTGTCATCTTGAATTCCTTCCTCTCCATCTTCCATATCCAATCATGCTACCCAATCTTGCCTAACCTCCACATCTCTCAAATCTGTCCCATTTTCCCCACTCATACAACCAAGACCTGCTTTCAGTCTCTTATTACATTTGCTCTGGACTATGGCAATAACCTCCTAATTGGTCTCCTGACTCAAATCTCTCCTCACTTTATCATGTCCCCACAGATCTGCTGAAGTGATTTACCTAAAGCCCAATGTGGAAAAGTAATACCGAAATGGGAGTTTAAAATTACAAAACAGTTTCTCTCTGAGGCTATGAAACTGGATTCAGTCCAACAAGGTTAAAAATGTATCATTAGGCTGACTTTTGTTAGGGCAGGGTGGAGACTTGCTTGTTTGACTGTAAACAATGTCTTGATTGGTGATGAAATCAAAAAGGTAGCCGCCATGTTGGAAAGCAGGGCACTCACTGTGGGGCCCTTTCCATAATCCATTCTATATCCTATCACTGAAAGGAGTTTGGGCTGGTGGGGAGGACTTCATTCTACTCCAGCTCATCTATCTATGCTTTTCTATGGTCTTAGAACCACATAAACATGAATGGTTGAGCTAGGGATGCCAAGGTAAAAGGGTGAAATGTGCTTAGGCAAGAAATATGGGTCAAAATTTGGAACTATGCTCAAAGGGCTTTAAGGGACTGTCTGCCCTTTGATCCAGCCATAGCCCTGCAGGATTTATACCCCAAAGAGATAATAAGGAAAAAGACTTGTACAAGAATATTTCTAGCCATGCTCTTTGTGGTGGCAAAAAATTGGAAAATGAGGGGATGCCCTTCAATTGGGGAATAGCTGAACAAATTGGGGTATCTATTGGTGATGGAATACTATTGTGCTCAAAGGAATGTGAAATGGAATGACCTCCAGAAACTGATGCAGAGTGAAAGGAGCAGAACCAGGAGAACATTATACACAGAGACTGATATACTGTGGTATAATCAAATGTAATGGACTTCTCCATTAGTGGCAATGCAATGATCCAGAACAATTCTGAGGGACTTATGAGAAAGAATGCGATTCACATCCAGAGAAAGAACTGTGGAAGAGGTAGAAACACAGAAGAAAAACAACTGCTTGGTCACGTGGGTTGATGGGGTTATGATTGGGGATGTAGATGCTAAAAGATCACCCTGGTGCAAATATCAATAATATGGAAATAGGTCTTGATCAAAGACATATGTAAAACCCAATGGAATTACTCATTGGCTATGGGGAAGGGGAAAGAAGGGAGGGAAAGAATATGAATCATGTAACCATGGAAAAATATTCTAAATCAATTAATCAAATAAAAACTTTCAATTCTAAAAATTATACATATTAATAAAAAAATAAAGTTTTAACCCTTACTTTAAAAAAATATGAGCCAATGGGAAAAGGAAGAAAATAAGCATTTATTAAACACTGATTATGGTCCAGAGCTTTATAAATATGATCTCTTTTGAACCCCACAACCACCCTGGAAGGCAGTGGCTATTATCCTGATTTTACTGTTGAGAAAACTAGGGTGGACAGAGGTTAAATGACTTGTCCAATGTCATACAGATATTAAGTGTCTGAGGTGGATTTTAACTGAGGTCTTCATGATCCTAGGCCCAGTACTCTTCCTACTATACCACCTAGCTGAGGTAATAATAGAATATAGGGTTTCTGATCTGGATGGAATCATAAAAAATGGAACCTAGAATATTATAAGGACCTTAGAAGGATAAAATTACAGAAGTATAAAAGACTTAAGACAATAAAAGAGAGAGTGTTAATGATAGAAGAGACCTTAGAACATAGAATATACAATGCTAAAACTGGAAGAGACCTTATATCACAAAATATACCACCCTCATGTCAAAAGTAGGGAGATCATAAATTGTTAAGGTTTAGAACATAGACTATCAGAGCTGGAAGGAACTTGGGAATTACCTGATTCAGACCTTTTCTTTTACAAAGGAGAAATCTAAGATCCAGAGATCTGGTGCTTGAAGCAGAATGGAGGAAAGTTGACTAGAGACCTCTAAGCCTCCTTTTAGCTATGAGATTTTTCAGTCAGGAGCTAAGAAGTCATTATATTGCCTCTACATACTGCATACACAAATAAAGGAATATAGGATGTTCAGGGAGGACCTGCGTCTCTAGTATATGGGCTTACTGAGCTCTTTTCAGGACTGTTTCACCACTTTTGGTGTCTACTTTTCATCCAGTTCTCACCTGTGACTCTGAGAAGCTACAGCATATAAGGTGGCCACAAGCTGGTGAACCATCATAGTAGACATGCTAAACCAGGTTGAGGATAACTGACAAGCCAGGCCTCAAACCCATCACTAACATAGGTAGATGTCTACCCCAAGCATGTGGAATGGGGGCAAGAGAACAATTTGTTACAATGGCCACCAAGGCAATAAGGGCTTAGAGCTTGGTTAGACGTCGAAGATGCCAAGGTCATCCATTGCATCCTGGGCCATTGCCAGTCATCTTGCTTCTTATCTTACCACTGAGCCTTGATAACTCTGGAAGACAGAATAGACTGAAGACTTTATGTAACTCTGCCTCATTTAAATCCATTTCACAAGTAAGTCAAGGCACCATCCTCATGTTATTGGTCCTCTTCAAAAATGAAGGACAAACAACAATATAGTATCATTCCATTACTTTGTTTTGCTTATACCGTTAAAACTTTTACTCTCATCAACTAGCAGAAGGAGAGTTCAGATATAAACTCAGGCAACTTGGCCTCAACTCCTCCTCTGCAGTTCAGATCTTTCAACACAACCATTTCTAGATGAAGAATCCAAAGCCTCAGGACATGTCCAGGGTCATGATGGACAGTAAGCAAGAAAGGTAGGATTTGAACCTTGATCCTGCCCTCCAAATCCCAACCCCATACATAAACCTCTTAAACCTACTAAACTCTGGGAATTCAAAGGTAGAAGGAGATTCCTGGCCCTTTATAACTAGCCCTGTTTCTTCATGGTCATATCTCTGTCCTGAGGTGTAAGAAGTGACAAGATCAGCATCCCTTTTTGTCCTTCCTATCCCACAGCTGGAAACCATAAGCTAGACTTAACTGGGAACATGACCAGTGCTCAATACAGCAAGATGATCACCCTGAATCTGCCATCCCAACACTGTCTTCAGCTCCTCAATTTCCCCACCTGTTTCCTGCTTAGTGGATGATCTACCCAGATCATGCAGCTCTTCCTCTTGCCTCTAGTGTGGCCCCAGTACCTGAAGCACTTTTCCCTCCTTCTCTGACTTAGTCTGAGAACCCTTGCCTTACTGCCTTAATATGGCCTCATCAACATGGCCAACATGCTTATGGCCAAGAGACAGTCCAATGGGGGTCGGAGGATTTCTTCCTGAGGCTTCCATAGCTTTCATTCTCCAATCTGATTCTGTCACTGACTAGCTATGCAACCTCAAACAAGTCACATCTCCCTCTGAGCTTCCATGCCCTTCTCTGTAGGATTTTAAGGTCCCCTTTGATCACAACGACCCATGACCATGACTATATTCAACTAGGACTCTTAAGTAGAGGATCTATCCTCAACACCTCAGGACAGAGAGTTGACCATGAAAAAAAGGGCTAAGTGTCAAGAGCCAAGAATCTTTTCCTAACTTCAAATTCCCAGAGTCCCAAATTCCCAGGTAACAAGTATTTATTAAACACCTGCTATGTGCCAGGCCCTAGCTAAGTGCTAAGGATACAAAGACAGTGTCTGCCCTCGAGGAGCTGGCAGTCTAATGAAGGGATCTTGGATATTCAACTGGAAAGGATCTTAAAACACAAAATGTCAGGGCTGGCTAAGATGGCAAGGATTTTAGAATCTTTGGCCATGATTCTCCCTCATACTTGGATCTAGGTTTCAACCCCTCATGGAATATCCCCATTGATTTTATCATTCCATCTTGGCCCATGGCACTATGAGGGAAGCTATTAGTCCTACCTGGTTCAGAGAATGGGAGGTAGTCACTCCAACCTACCAAACCCCTGACAACTGTAAAAATTAAATTAGTATCTAGTAATAGAAACATTCTATTTTATGAGGTTTATTAAAGATTATTAGAAATCAAGGAATAAAGAAATACAAAATAAGAAAACCACGTGCCTAGGGCTGATTAGCCCATTCAGAGTGCCTACACTTAGCTTTACTTACTATAGCATTGCAATGGCTGAGAGAGTGTGTGTGAGGCAGAGAGCCAGTTAAATACTCATTGTGATCTCTCCCAGATGGAGACTCAGGTGAGATTATAGGGAATTCTGGGAAGTACCAAGGACTTCTAGGGATTGAAGTCTAGGGTTCAAATCTCCATTTTACACAACCCTGGGATTGATGTCCTTGATGTCAGAGGGAAGGGTTTTAACCCCTCCTAGGAGGAATTCTCCCTCCCCCACTTCTGGGCTTTGTGCTTCAGGAAGAAGGGCTGGGTAACAACCATTCTCCAGCTCTGAGGCCAGTTCCAAAAGAGCATGACAAGGACAAAAAGCCAGGGCCAGAGGTACAATAGACAATGCTTCTGTCTACGGATCATAGCATTTCATGATTAATTCCTGGCTCACTCGTGTGTTACTTCTTTCTTTCCTTCTTTCCTTCTTTCTTTCCTTCTTTCCTTCTTTCTTTCCTTCTTTCCTTCTTTCCTTCTTTCCTTCCTTCTTTCTTTCTTTCTTTCTTTCTTTCTTTCTTTCTTTCTTTCTTTCTTTCTTTCTTTCTTTCTTTCTTTCTTTCTTTCTTTCTTTCTTTCTTTCTTTCTTTCTTTCTTTCTTTCTTTCTTCCTTTCTTTCTCTTTATCAAGTGGGAAAGCATCATTTCTGAAGTTAAATAACCTAGTCTTGATTCTGTCTCTTCTGCTTACAATTTGTGTGGCTTTGAGCAATTTACTTCCCCTTTCTAGGCCTCCATTTTTATCATCTTTAAAATGAGAGGGCTGAGGGGCAGCTAGGTAGCACAGTGGATAGAATACCAGACCTGGAGTCAGGAGGACCTGGGTTCAAATCTGAATTCAGACACTTCCTAGCTGTGTGACCCTGGGCAAATCACTTCACCACCATTGCCTAGCCCTTGCTACTCTTCTGTCTTAGAATTGATACTGTCAGAAAGTAGGTTTTTTTAAAAAAATGAAAAGACTAGGCTAGATGATTCCTGGAGTCCTTTCCATCTCTCTCTGTAATCTATCATCTCAGTTATTATTCTATGAAACAAAAAGGGAGCTAGGATGGAGGAACCAGATGTTTACTTAAGATGAGTAATAGTGAATCCAACTCCATCCAGGGATGTGGGCAATTGGGAGAAAAGTGGGGATGGGGCACTGAGAATTTTGTGACTGAGGAGAGACTTAATTCTTCTTTTTGCCATTCCTCCTTATTTTCTACTGAACTCTCTATAGCTCCTGCCCTGGGAACCTGGAATTCTTAATGGGGAGACTTCTAGTCCCAAACAGACCTCCCATCCCAGATAACCTAGCTGCCAAACAATTCTTCCTCCTCCTCCCACTGCCCTTTTTTGCTTTTTTCCTTCAGATTTAATTGATGTGTTTTATTTTTACATTACAAGCAACGACAGGTCACTGCCACTTTCTGAGAGGGCTCTTATTGCAGTCAAACAATTCAGTAAAACTAAGTACACAGTTACCTCATTTGTTAAAACAAAAACAAAAAATGCCCTCAGCTTTCTACATCTGTATCATCTCTTCTCCCCACTCTGTTCTGGAAAGATAATCAGAATGACACTACTCATTCTTAGAAAGGACATGGCAATCAATTATCTAATATCTGCAATAATCATTCTAGTGACTTCTCAATCCAAAACATTCCTCCCAGGTCACCACTCATCCTTAAGTGTTGTCTTCCCCATAAGCTAAGGACTTTCTTTTTGTATTTAGCACAGTGATTGGCACAGAATAAATTATTTTTTTCTTTATTCACTGACTTATTCAATTACTTGTTTATGTGTCAATGTCTTCTTTCCTCCTTTCCTATTGTTCCTTCCTTCTTTTGTTTCCTTTGTTCCTTTAATCCTTTCCTCCCTCCCTCCCTTCCTTCCTTCCATCCTTCCTTCATTCCTTCCTCCTTCCCTGTCTCTCCTAGGACCTCCCTCTCTAGGCCTGGCTCTCAGTCTATCATCATATTTTTCAAACTTTCAGGCATTATATAAATGCTAGCTATTGTCATTTTTGTGTCTGTAGTCGAAGAGGGAAAAAGAGAAAACCCACCCAAATGAGATACTGTTTCCAAATGAGATTTATTAAAGGACAAGTTTTACAATATACCAAGGCCTCAGAATGGCTACAGATAAGAGGGTGAGATGGAATTAGAGGTCCCAAAATGACTCCCATCTTTCTCTGATTGTACAAGAAAAATCTCCCATCTGGTTAGTATTATGAGTGTGCCTTCTTTTCAGGGATTCTATGGTGGTATTTGCTGGGGATCAAAATGTATGTTCCTATGACTACTGCTCCAGAACTAAGATTTGGGGTCATTTAATACCCAAATTGATTAAGGAGAATGTAAATCATAAGATACAAAAGTTCTCCCTTTTACTTAAAGTTAAAAAAGGAATGCAGAGGATCTTAACTCTGATCCAAGATGGGCCATTTGTGCCCAAGTGAAACTTTATCTATGATGATATAATTGGTGAGACTTTCTTGGCTGGTTTTAGGGGTTAAAGAGCAGCTAGGTACCACCAAGGATAGAGTATTGGGTCTGGAGTCAGGAAGACTCATCTTCCTGGGTTCAAATCTGGCCTCAGATACTTCCTAGCTTTGTGACCCTGGGCTAGTCACTTAACCCCATTGTCAAGTCCTTACTGCTCTTCTGCCTTGGAACCAATACACAATTGGTTCTAAGATGGAAGATAAGAATTTAAGAAATAAACTGAAGAAGAAAATGACAAACCAGTCTTGTACCTTTGCCCAAAAAACCACATATGAGGTTACAAAAAGTCAGACATGATCAAAAAGACTAAACAACAAGCAAAAGAAAGCAAGACAAAATTAAATTATACACATATGTATTTATGTACACATGCATATGTGTCCGGTTATATGTATATGTGTATCTACACGTAATTTACACATATGTTATAGTAACCAAGTAGCATGGGTATGAGTCTTCCCAGGAAATTCTGCCTGAACCTTGGGAATTGCCCAACCTTGGCTTTGGGTTATTTTTGCCAATGAGGAGCAAAGGCTCTAGACTGGAGGAGCGTATAGTTTCTCCCCTGATGATTACACATGTGAATGCTAACTCAGATTCTATGAAGGATGGGAGAATAAACTTCTAAGATGCAAAGGTCCTAACATGGGGAGAAAGACCTCCATTACAAACATTGTGCATAAATTGTGTGTGTGGGTGCCTGGGTTGTCTCCGTTAGCAAGCTATAATTCATCCAAGTTCACCAGAGGAAGGCTGGCAATTGTAGTTACAAAATTCTAGTAAGCAAACATACTTTCATATCTGTCATAAGTTGAGTTGTAGATACCAGAAACCAGACACCAGGAGATGAATCTCAGTGGTCATAGCTGAAAGGCCCAGACAACATCAGTCCAACTGAGAGCCATGACCTATTCCCAGTCCCAAGCCACCCCATCGGGACAATATTTCATATTATTCTAAAACTTAGGGGAAGGGTTACCCCAAGAGTGATTTACCAAGTAGTTACTATATAATGGTAAGCTCTGTACACAGGCTGAACAGAATACAGAGAGGAACAGAGGGCTTTTCAATCTCCACATTTTATTGGCTATTTTAACTTTCTACAATGTTAAAAATTTTAACCCCAATCTCCATACTAATTCCATTGTTCCAAATCCAGTTCCAAAGGCTGAGATATGGAAGATGTTCCCCAACTTCCTGGAGGAGTCCTTGTTTCAGAGAACATGGGACCCAGCATATCAGGATCCAACGCTAAAAGGTCTGATGACTTCAGTGCAAGGGCAAGAATCTGTTGAAGGAGAGAAAATCAGATCAAGGCTTTGGCATTCTAAACTATGTCTCCTCTATCTTACCCCCAACCCAGGCCTGACTGCCTCAATTACTAGCCTGTCTGCCCAGGGAAGAAAGATGGAAAGACAGGACACCCCAAGATCATAAATTCCAACATTATGTGTTCGGGAAAAAGGTATCAAACCATACCTAGTCCTGGGTAAGGAGAAATTAGTTATAGAAGATATATTTTTTATTGCAGGTGTGGAAAGGAAAACTGAATCAAGTTTTGGACTTTCTGCTACTCAGGTCGAACAAACAGCAATTGGAATGTTAGAGAGAAGATATTGACAAGAATGACAGTTGGTGGGGGGAGGGGAACTTGGAGTGTCAGTTGGTCTCCTGACTGTCTCTCTCTTCCTGGCCCTCAGATTGTAAGGAGCACTCTCTCCCTGTCTCAGGATAGAAGTACCTGTAAAAATGAATTAGTCTCTAGTAATAGAAATATTATATTTTATGAGGTTTATTAAGGAATATTAAAAATCAAGGAATAAAGAAAACACAAACAAGAAAACCATGTGCCTAGGGCTGATTAGCCCATTCAAAACCCCGTGGCTTAGCTTATTCACTACATCCTCGCAAATGGAAGAGGGCAGAGTAGGAGTTGCTGTCAGTTAAATACTCCTTGTGATCTTGCCCAGGTAGAGACTCAGGTGAGATTATAGGGAATTCGGGGAAATACCAAGGACTTCTGGGGATTGAAGTCTAGGGTTCAAATCTCCATTTTACATACCTCTATTACTGGATTGTTACCAACTGTATGCTTTACCTGGATTCCTATGATCATGTCATTGAACAAAAGGATTGAAGGGGAGCTGTTTGAACTGGAAGCCTGGCCTTTAGGGGCATCAGCCTGGAAGAGATGGGCCCAACCAGCTCTGAAGGTCAAAACCTTTTCTTCCTCTTACTGTCTTCTGCTAAAGACTTTGAACTTAAGAAAACTAGCATGGATTAGCATAGACAGGAAGAAAAGAAACCCTCCACCAGCCTGAGAGGCCTGGCCTCAGCTCAAAAGCTGAGAGAGACTCAAACCCAATCTAGGGAAATCCTGATTCCCACTTCCCTGATACCTCCCAATCCAAACTTGTTATTAAAATTCATCTTTATTTAAATAACCCGCAGTCAGGTAAGAGGACTATAATGAACATAGAAGGAGCAGAACCCAAGGACAGCCATTCAACCATAAATAGTCCTTATCGGACCCCTGCAGGGCAACCTTGGTCCTGGGAGAGGTTTGTCCTTCAGGGGAGTCCGTGCTTACCCGCTCTAGGGTATCTTCAACATCAATCAATAGAGAAGATGTCCCCTCAGGCTATCATAGGTGGCCCATTTCTTGGGAACCCCAATTTTCAAAGATACCCTCTCAGCAGGGGGTATCTCCTTTTACCTCACTGGCAGCCATATTACATTTCTCCCTTCAACCCCTCCATTTCCCTGTTAAAAACCTTCCTTACCCCCTGTACTTCTTCAATCTCCTCAACAATCCTTATAACTATTACACAGGGACCTAGGACCAACAAGGACCTACAAATAGCTTTAGAGCAAAACCTAATTGACTACTCCAATATTCCAGGACTGGAGAAAGGAGGTCCTAGGTTCAAATCCATCCTCAGATGCTTCTCAGACCTTTCTTTCTGCCCTTAGAATTGTGAAATTTAGAGATGGAAGGGGTCATAGAGATTGTCTAGACCAACCCAATTATATCACCAAAGAGGCTATTGAAATCTAGTTGAGAAATGACTTGCCCATAGTTATAGAATTAATAAATGAATGAGTCTGAATTTCTGGGGATAATTTCAAGCATGAAAGTCCAGGCTCCTTGTGCCTGTCTCCTCAGGCCTAGTCCCTCTCCTCAAATCTTTGGAACCAGGAATGCAGAGAGGTGCCCCAGGGATCCCTTCTGTTGTATTCAGAGAAAGCTCCATGAATGCTGAAGAGAAGGAGAGTTCCCTGGGAAGCAGCAATGTTGTTTTTGTTGCTGTGGCTTAAAGTATGTGTATTCCAAGGAGATTAATGACCCAGGTGAGGTGGTCCAGGGGCTAGGGTAAGGGGGACTAGAAGCATCTCAGGTGGGGGAGTCCTCTCCCAGGAAGGAGTGGCTATAGCCAGTGCCCAGCCCTGTGGACAGCCCTATGGGAAAGACCATAGAAATCCTGTTTGGGGCAAGAAGCCAGGGTAAAAGGGAGATTTCTACCTAGGAAGGCAGGAGCTGATCACTTAAGATGTGGGTTGTGGGGAGGTTCCATATGTTAGCTATGGCACTCTTCCTAGAACTGGAGAGAGATGCAATGGGTCAGCCCACCCATCAGCACAGGAGTTCAAAATTTGGATGGTATTAGGTTACTCTGAAAGCAGATAGAGTCGATACCTTAAGTGACACCTGGACTGGGAGAATCATGTTCCAGAGACTAACCCTCTGACTTGTCCTGGTCTTGCCTTTGTCAGCTCCAAAGAAGGTAGGACAATGCCCACCTAAGACAAACCCTTGCCAGTCCCCAAACCAATGTGAAGATACTGGACACGGTCAGGCCATCATGAAGTGTCCTGTGAGAATATGTGGGAATGTCTATACAGCTCCAGTGACAGGTATGGAAACTATCTAAACTCAGCTCTCTTTTTTCTTCTTCCTTTTTCTTTCCCTCTTCTTAACCTCAGAGCTGGAATCCTAAAGGGAGGGCCCTATCCAGCTTCCCTTTCTTTCTCTGGGTCCCTGTTTCTCCCTTTCTCTTACATACTGCCTTCTCTTACTCCTTCTACCTCCAACCACCAAAACAATCTTCCTGGGAAAGGGGACTGTCCAAGGCAGATCTTTCGGTCTGAGAGTCCCAGATCTGAGACCCCTTCCTGATGTAACTCAGGTGCTTTGACTCAGGGATGGAATGAGGGAACAAAATGTACAGAGTCACTCAGTCAGCGCTTGGGCTTCTAGGGAGGTGCGCCCTGGTCATGGGCAGGAATGGGAGTACAAGCCTAGTTCCCATAATCACACTTTCCCCAGGATCCAGGAAAGGGAGTTGCCTACATCAAGTTCTGAGCAGTGTCCAGAGGGACAGCAATGTAATTATCCCAATGGCATTGAATGTGTGGGTCTGGAGGAGGTGAAAGTCCCAAATCAGGAAACCTTGGCTGGATCGTGAGGGTTTAGAGAGAATGAAGACCCTGGAGAGTGAGGCTGGGAAGACCACAGGAGAGAAGGACAGACCAGCCTCAGAGAGAGAACAAAGAAAGGCCAGAAGTATTAGAGAGTGGGGCTGGGGAAGCATCTGGGACTGGGGAGGCCAAGGAGAGAAGAACAGACAAGACTCAAGAAGAGTAACAGTTCTACAAGCCCTTGGGCCTGAGCCTGCTTAGAATGTAAAGAGGAATTCCAACTGGATTTGGAAGCTGGGGCAAGACTCCTGAGCCCAGTAAGAGGTGTCTCCTGGGGAAGTTTCCTCCAATTTGTCTAGCTCTTCCTCTCTATCTTAATCAAAGCCAGGGTAACACCCCAGACTTCAAAGCCAGTGTAAGGAGTCTTTATGAGGGGAATAGGCAGTACATTGAAGTACTGAAAGGGGATGTCTGCATGTCTTCAGAAGGTATGGAATCTCTCTTATGTCAGCCTTCAATGCTAACAGCACCTAGTTGTTCCCATCGTTCAATATTCTTTTCCCTCACACCCATGCAATTCCCAGGACTATGTTTCCTGGGGCAAAGTTTGAGGCTATACCTTAGTTGTTGACTAGGGTAATGCCATGGGCTAGATTCCTGTTGTTGTTTGGTCGGTGCCATACCCCGGATGATGCCAAGGGTGATGCTCAAGACTATGCTTGAGTTGGTGCCTGGGTATATGTTCCTAGTGGTGCCTGGGGAAATGTTGGGCAATGTCCCAGAGCATCCCAAGAAATTTCTAATTGGTGAATAGCCAATGAGGAAGTAGTCCATCATTCTCTCAGTTCCTACTTGATTTCTTGATTGATAGTGGGAAATCATCTCTTTGGTCCTGTGATTCTAATGTCTAGAAGGAGAAATTGAGTTCTATTCTGTTAAAGAGTGATTTTATTCAATACTTTTCAATGGGAGATTCAAAGACTCTGGCCTGCTACTCCAGACTCACTTGGGCTAAATTGGTTTCTATTTACTAAGAAGGATAGAATCCATAATCTCACTTTTCTATCAGATATCCTATAATGGAAGATACTCTAGAGTGGGGCATTCCTTGAATTTGCTAGGAACAATCAAATGAATAAAGAGGTCTGAGAAACAAATCTAAGCCTCCATTCAAAATTCAGAAATAGAAATAATTCAATTTATTAGAAAGAAATCTTCTAACTAGGTGGTGCTGAGGACTATACCCAGGACAATACCTGGGTAAATGGGTAGTAGGGGCCCTAGGAATGCTTGGGCTAATCTCTGGGTCTATGAAAGATGCAATGCCTATGTTGAATGGTGGAGCACCATTTGTCATAGAAATGGACCCTAGATCAGTCACTGATCTCCCTCTGTGTTGGGATGATCCCATCATACTCCAATGGTCCCATGATCTCTGAGATGCCTGTTCTGTATCTCCTGGATGGGGTAGGGGCTCTGTGATGATTATAGGACAGGTGATAGAACTTTTGAAAGAGCTACTTAGAATCAGGAAAGATCATTGAAGGACATAAACAAATAGTTCTCAGAATTATTGTGAACTATTAACCAGGTAAATTGCTGCTCTAAATCACTGATAATAAGAGTACAAATCCCATGAAATTGAGATTTCACCTCACACCCTGAACAGTAGCAAAAATGACAGAAGACAGGAATAATCCATGCTAGGAGAACTATGGAAAGACAAGCATATTGATGCACATTAATGTTGGCGGAGTTGGAATTAGTCCAACTATTATGGAAAGCAATTTGGAATTATGCTACGAAGTTGTCTGGCATACAGATTCCACTTCTAGGCAAAATCCCAAAGGAAGTCAAAGACCTAAAGATATGCTATGGAACAAAAACATTTTGTCACTTTTTTTTTAGTAGCCAAGAATTGAAAACAAAGTAGATGTACATTGATTGGTAAAGGGCTAAACACATTATGAAACAAGAATATCATGGAAAATTATTGTATCAAAACAAATGATGAATACATAGAATATAGGAAAGCATGGGAAGATGCAGAGTAAAGTAACAAGGAGAACTACACAGATGCACATGCGTGTGTACACACACACACTGACTACAACAGTAAATGAAAAGACAACAAAACGAATTGAAACTGCATATAGTCTATAGAAACTGATTTGGGTTGGCCCAGAAAAGGGGGCAAGAGAATGCATCTATTGCCCGTCTTTCTTTGGAGGAAAGAAAGAAAGCAGCAGATATGGAACACTGAATATATTGCTAGACTTAATTGATGTTCAGATTCATTTTACTGTATAGTTTTGTCTTCTTTATTTTTTTTTCTTCCTTGTTAGAGGCAGCCTTATGGTGAGTCCTGGGAACTATATTGAGGGATGAAGATAATGTAAAAACAAAAGCTATCAATGAAATTTAATTTTTTAGGAACTGGAACTGGAACCACAGAGGGATGAGGCCTGAGTGGAAATAGTATTAGGGTCTCTCCAGCTCAGTAACATAATGGAAGCTTTTGTTTAGGTTTTTTGTACATTATATAGGCACTATTCAGGTTGTCCATATTTCTGGCCATTGTGATGGCTTAGCAATGAGGAAAATTAATATTGGATTCTATTATTTATTATGTGATTCGTTCCATTTCCTCAGATCCCTCTTTTTGAAACTTAAGCAGTGTCTGAAGGGTCTCTAAGTTAGCTAATTATTCTTAGCCTTCCAGGGATCTGTTCATCAAGTAGCTTGAGCAGGATCCATTGCTTTTGTTTACCCCCATATAAACAGAAGTGAGTTTGACCTAAGAACTTGCCCAGGGGTTATCCTTGTTGTTGTTCAGTCATGTCCAACTCTTTGTAACTCCTTGTTTGAGATTTTCTAGACCAAGATACTGCAGTTGTTTACCATTTCTTTCTCTAACTCATTTTTGAAAATGAGGAAACAGGTAAACAGGGTTAGGTAACTTTTCCAGGGTCACTCAGCTGGTAAATATTTGAAAACAGATTGAACTCAGGTCTTCCTGACTCCAGGACCACTGTGCCACCCAGCTGCCCAGAGATGTTTTTGCTTTTATATTAACCTGGCTTTTTTCCTAATGAGGAAGTCATGGGGGGGGGGAAGCTAAGAGCCCTTAGCTCACTGCCTCATTAAAATCTCCACCAAACAGGGTTACCTTATGTTTGCTAGGAGAGGTCCAAATGATTTATTGTTTGGCCAATAAGAAGGAGGACATAACTGAGTATAAAAGATGTAACCCTCATTCCCAGTCTTTTGGGTACAAATGGAGGCTAGTAAATAAGATTCTTTTTTACCAGATTGTATGCCCCTGATAATAAAGAATATATTGCTGGAGAATAGCCTCAGTCTGCTCTTTGTTAAATTCTGGCCACTACTGTTTGGTGACAATAGTGGGACTGAGGAAGAAAGGCTGGTCTTCTTTAAATTTCCCAGGAAGGGGGCAGCTCAGTGGATTGAGAGCCAGGCCTAGTGATGAGAAGTCCTGGGTTCAAATATGGCCTCAGACACTTCCTAGCTGGGTGACCCTGGGCAAGTCACTTAACCCCCATTGCCTAGCCTTTAACACTCTTTTGCCTTGGAACCAATACACAGTATTGATTCCAAGATGGAAGGTAAGCGTTTAAAAAATAAATAAAATAAGTTGCCCAGGGAATTAGGTTTGTACCCCAAAGAGATAATTTAAAAGGGTTGTACAAAAATATTCATAGCCACATTCTTTTTGGTGACAAAAAATTAGAAAATAAGAGTGTTGTCAGTGGGTAATGGCTGAACAAATTGTGGTATATAATAGTGATGGAATACTATTGTGCTATAAGGAATGATGAACTTCTTGATTTCTATATGAACTGGAAAGACCTCCATGAACTGATGTGCAATGAAATGAGCAGAACCAGAAGAACATTGTACATAGAAACTGAAATATTATGGAATGATCAAATGTAATAGACTTTGCTCCTAATAGCAATGCAATGATCCAGGCCATCCTTGAGGGACTTATGAGAAAGAACACTATCCACATTAAGAGAAAGAACTGTAGGAGTAGAAATGCAGAAAAAAAGCATATGATTTATCACTTGTTTATTTGGGTATATGATTTGGTGGTTTGGTTTTAAAAGATTAATACAAAAATTAATAACATGATATAATAAGATATCAAGTATGATACATGTATGTATACATGCATGTATACATACATGTATACATGTATACATACATGTATGACCCAGGGAAATTGCTTCTCAGCTCTGGGAATGGGGAGGGAAGAGGGAAGGGAGAAAAAATGAATCATGTAACCATGGGAAAATATTTTAAAATAAAAAAGAAAACAAACAAAAATAAAATAAATTTCCCAGGGAAATTCTCATGAATGCTTTCTGATGAGATATATCAACTGGAAGGGGGCTTCACCTGAAAGAGTATGGGCAGAGATCTGGTTCTCCCTTAAATTAAAAAAATTCCCCAGTCCTGATTCTGAGCTCAATAAGTACCTTTATGGGAAAAACTACAATTTTTTGTCTGTCTTTGTGTAAAATTGGGGTGCTTTTGTATTAAGTGTAATGAGCTACCAAAAAATCCCTTCAGGTACTTCTTTGGGGAACTTCTTTTGGTTCCATTAAGAAAACTTATGTCTCCCTATAGGAAGGCCTGAGACCTTATTCAGAACCTTGAAGAATTAGGGCCTTATTTGAAAGTCTTGAAGTGTTTTCATTTTCCAAGGAGAACAACTAGATTATTTTAGAGGTAAGGTTTTTTTTTTTTTTTAAAGAAAGTCCTTGGCTTGTATCAGAAGATTGAGGAAAAGGGTCATATTTTCTTAGGAGCTTCATGTCTTTGTGTGTCTGTGTGTGTCTCCATTTGTCTATAGTGTAGTATTTAGATATCAGCCCTACTTGTTAGTTTGTGGTTTTGCATGACTTTTAAATATACTTTTAAGCAGAGAGCCTAAAAAGGTAGAGTTTTAAAACAATTCAGCCAGCTAGCAGGGGCGAAACCCTCTAGCGAGGGGTAAGTAGGAAAACTTTCGTCAGTAGGTTCATGAGACTTTCCCCCCCAATTCACAGAAACTGATGACATCATAAACTAATTTTAAACTACTGGTGCTAAAATGTTCAGTATTATGGTCTATATATTTTTGTAAATGCTGCAATATTCTAGTGACTTTTGGTTTAACATTCTTTGGAATTTGTTTTAATATTGAGTGTATGTCCACCTTGATGAATATAAAGTAAGCCATTTTTTCCCCTTTTCCCATCATGTTCTGATTAGCTTGGGATATGGTATTGGCAGCAGGTTTTTGTCTTTGTTCTAACTGAAGTTTCCTCAGTGGGGAGAGAGAGAGAGAGAGAGAGAGAGAGAGAGAGAGAGAGAGAGAATGAGAGACTCTCCAGGTTTAACCCTTAATCATACCCCATATTAGATTATAAACTGAGTCCCCTAGACAAAAAACAAACTCACTGGCCATGAAATAAAGGGCTAATGAAGAATTACATGTTCTCCCAGAAGGCTTCATTTATACCAAAAGCACTGAAATAATCCATATTTTTTTCTTAGCCATTAACTAATCATTAGTTCTCCTGATGCTAAAAAACTGGCACTGACTTTTTTTAATAACTTAAACATTCAGGAAGAAATTCTTTCTAGGAACTTCTGAACCTGTAATAGATAGTATTGAGGGGGTATATTTGATGGATAAATGATAACGAAGTCAGCTATCTTCCTTTTGCCTACCGTACTGCCTATATACCTCCCTTCCTCACTCTTCTTTAGCATTCTTCTAAGTCACTCAGGGTGAGCTATGATGTTTCAAATGATATAGTCTTTATCTTCTTTTATCTCAAATAAGGAAAGGGTAGAGAATGGAGGTAAGAGGGTTGGAGGTTTCCCTGTTGGAGTCTTAGGTTGGAAGATATTGAGAGAAATGGCAATTCAGTCACTACCATGAAACAGAGTAAGTCAGAGAGAGATATATGGACTACTGTCCTTCCCCTCCTGCCTTCAAATCAGCCAGGCCACCTCCAGCTTGATTACCCCAAGTCCCAGAGATAAACCCAGCTTCTTCCTTCAAAGTCACCACCATCAGCCAAGAAGCCCAGAAATCAGTCAGCAGTTGGCTCTTGACTTCAACTGTTTCCTGGTAACATTCCAAATGGAACCTTCCTTTGATTGACAGATGATCAACCTCCGGTTGTTGCTTCTTGTCTTGCTGCATGCTTTCCCTCTGGCTTTTGCATGCTTTCCCAATTTCTCTTTTACAAATCCCAATTAAATTAATTAACCAATTAAATTCATAAAGGAATTAGATTCATAGATCAGGCACCTGGACTGTGACTAGACTATCCAAGCCACATGGGTCCTTGGAAGGTTCTCCTGAAAAACAATCAAAACATTAGGAGGACATTCTTGGAGACCATATCTCCAAAAGTTGAGTTGGAAATCAAACTAAAATATTTAAGTCTAGATCACATTTAAGTATTTTTTTAATATAATAGGAGCCAAAAATAGCAAAAAAAACAATGGGGTCAAAAGGAACTCCCTTGAAAAAACTCATTATATCATGTAAGAGAGAGCTCCCAATAGCCAGGATGACAAAACAACAACAACAACCTAGTGATTATGTTTTATAATATCTAGTCTAAAACAGGAGAAAAATAAAGCTGGTGGATTCTTCTCATTTTGGAACTTTTGCTTATCAAAAACTTAAAGGTTTAAGATTAATCATAGCAGATAAAATCTCAAAAAACTAGAATATTGGCATTTATGGAGCAGATTAACTGATTCTATCACTAAAATCCAATTATCTGTTGGCACCTGCTCAATATCTCTCTAAATTTTCTACCTCACTTTATTACCTTCCTTTCCCACTCCTTCAACCCTACATATCTCTTCCATCCCCACTTCCAGCTTTCCAACCTGTCCTCCTCTTTAGTCCCCTTCCTTCTTCCTTCCTTCAGTTCCTTCATCTTTACCTAACTACTCAGTCTTTGCAGCTTCCTTTATATAATCCCCTTGTGGTACCTGACCTCCTGTTAAGGAGACACTCCATCAATTGCAGCTCAAAGGATCCCCAGCAGACAGCCCTGAGATTTCAAAGCCCTCTTTGCTGGCTGTATCTTCACCCTCTTGTTATCTTTCTCCTCTCCTGATTTCTGTATCTCTTTATTCCTTCCTTCCTTCCTTCCTTCCTTCCTTCCTTCCTTCCTTCCTTCCTTCCTTCCTTCCTTCCTTCCTTCCTTCCTTCCTCCCTCCCTTTCTTCCTTCCTTCCTTCCTTTCTTTCTTCCTTTCTTCCTTCCTTCCTTCCTTCCTTCCTTCCTTCCTTCCTTCCTTCCTTCTTCTTTCTTTCTTTCTTTCTTTCTTTCTTTCTTTCTTTCTTTCTTTCTTTCTTTCTTTCTTTCTTTCTTTCTTTCTTTCTTTCTTTCTTTCTTTCTTTCTTTCTTTCTTTCTTTCTTTCTTTCTTTCTTTCTTTCTTTCTTTCTTTCTTTCTTTCTTTCTTTCTCTCTCTCTCTCTCTCTCTTTCTTTCCCTCTTCCTCCCTCCCTCCCTTCCTCCCTCCTTCCCTTCCTCCTTCCCTCCCTTCCTCCCTCCCTCCCTTCCTTCCTTCCTTCCTTCCTTCCTTCCTTCCTTCCTTCCTTCCTTCCTTCCTTCCTTCCTTCCTTTCTTTTTCCTCTAGCATACATTTTGGTTTATTCAAGCTATGATTTAGAAGTAATGTGGAACTTTTGGAAAATTAAAGCATTACATTTCAATCAGGGCACTGATCTTTCAACACACTGGGAAATACTAATAATACAATTACATTCTGTTCTGAGGCACATAGGAAAGTTATTAGGCAATAGCAGCTAAATGCATATTTCCAATTCTCTAAAAGTCTTCAAGTGAGGATTTTTAAAAAACCTAATACTAACATACTTTGTACTGATTAAAATTTAGGGGAGACTGAGGCAGGTAGAAATTAGTTTCTCTCTACAAGGAGTGTTAATTCTAAACAGAAGTTAAGGGTTTAAAACAAGAGAGATAAAGAGACTTAAAAGTCAAAAGGGAAATGATGGTAAGAGTTCCCTGAGGAGCAATAATGCATTGAAGGGGGGGGGGGGGGATTGAGGGCTGTAGATATCAAAGATTTTTTTCTCTTTTTTTCCCCAAACACCAGGATCTTAGCCCGTTTCTCTCCAGATATCTCTTCATACCCCTTTCTACCAATTTTAGAAGTTTAATAACTACCCCTTCTATTGATAAAGAACTTAATAAATGCTAATTGACTAATTTAAGATGTATGGAAAGAAATTTTGTCTTAACTCAGAAAAGCAACAGCTAGAGCAGAGGTCCCCAAACTACGGCCTGAGGGCCACATGTGGCCCCCTGAAGCCATTTATCTGACCCCTACCACACTTCCGGAAAGAGCACCTCTTTCATTGGTGGTCAGTGAGAGGAGCACAGGATGCATCTGTATCCTGGAATACTGTATGTGGCGGCACCTCAAAGTACAGCATCGATCACGTACAGTACTACTTCTGGTAACATAATCCTTTGCATGGCACCTTGTTATGAGAGTAACTGAATGAGAACGAGGCAATGTGAAAAGAATTATGTGTCTGCACAATGGAAAGCCAGCATGGTGAGTGCCGATCTGGGGGAGGGGATTCCACACTGTGAATACTGCTGCCCAGGGATTTGTTCATAGTTGTTTTTTTATAGTCCGGTCCTCCAACAGTCTGAGGGACAATGAACTGGCCCCCTGTGTAAAAGTTTGGGGACCCCTGAGCTAGAGGGTGTTCTCTTCCTTCTTTTAAGACTAAAACTTTCATTAGAAAATGATCTTGAATGCTAAAAGTTTACAAGTCCAGTTTTAATTGGACGCCAAAACAAAAGTTTATAGATTCTTCTGTTCATTTTGAATCTTGGGTACTGTCTGGCTTCTTGAACAGAATTGTAAATGTGAACACTTACCTGGTTTCTGAAAAGGGGACATTTATTTAAGGAAGTGACTTGGAGATATATTGAAATTTATTGGATTTAGGGGAAAAAAATTTGTTCCACCAGAAACTGAAATCCTGACCTCAGTTGTCTGCCTAACCCTATAAAGTTGTAGATACAGTCACTAGATTCCAGAGCCTCGAAATTTTAAATGTTGTTGGAGATTTCAAGGTAGCCTCAGTAAATTCCTAAATTATCCTCTAACATGGCTTCCATGAGTGCCCTTTTTGTATAATACTTCTTTCTCTCTAGGTCTAAATTTCCCTGTGAACTACCAAGATCTCTTAAGCAGATTTGGGGATACCATTCCTTGCTCCCTGATTTTGTCCCCATAGCTGTCCACTCAATATCCAACATCAGAGCAATGTCTTTAAAACTGCAAAAGTGAGTTTTTGTTCTTTAAGGTAGACTTTGATCAAGTTTTCTCTGTTGTGACCTTAAATACAATCAATTTAGAATGTCAACAATTAATGTTTAAGCTATATGTTATTATCCTAAGAACTATCTGTATAAGACATGTCAAGAGTTGGAAAATACAAAGTACTAACTCTCTCCAGGTTCTGAAAAGCAAAGAGTAAGTAAACAGAAAAGAGAAGAGGGGTGTATGTTTTAAGCTAGACAAATGCTTTAATTTAGAAAAATGTCTTTTGATTTCTGTCAAAGGCATAACAGATCATAATTGTTCTTTGATCAATCTGGAGTTTTTGTAAGCTATTAACTAGGGCTGAAAGAACTCAGAACCCTTCCTCGTGTGCTTTAACAGGAATATAAGCCCCAACAGTCCTCCTGCCTTAAAAGATTATGGTTTAAGAATTTTGGGTAATTACAAAGGACATTTTAATGAATATTTAAAACATTTTCCCCACAGACTTCTTTATATAGGAATTAGGAACGGGCAATGTATTTTCTATCCCTTTCTGAAAGAATGAGAGAGTTTTGACGAGCTTTAATCTCCAAGAGAACATCTGAATTGTAACTAATCAAGCAGTAATTTTAACCGAATTTAGTTGTCATAGAGAAATTAGTAAAAAGGGTCACTTGAATTGAAATAAACTATATAATTTAGGAAAGCAAAAGTTTTGGTAAGTCATTGGTTTTGTTTAACAACAATATGTGCTAAAATTATAGAGGAAAAATTCAGTAAAGTGAAGATAGTCTGGGTTATTATTGAAATATAGACGGGGAAACTTGGTGGCTCAGTGGATTGAGAGCCAGGCCTAGACATGGGAGATCCTAGGGTCAAATCTGGCCTCAGACACTTCCTAGCTGGGTGACCCATTGCCTAACCCTTAGCACTATTCTGCCTTAGAACCAATACATAGTAGCGATTGTAAGATAGAAGGTAAGGATTTAAAAAGAAAGAAAGTAATACAGAGACTAGGAATTGAGCAAGTAAAAAGGAAGTTTTTTTTTTTTTTTTAAGAAAAGTTTAGGGTTTTACTGAAATAGGCCAGGAGAGGGAATTCAAAGCTTCCACTGCCCCTCTAGTTTCCAACCCATCTCTTATCCTCAGGGCAAGTAAGAGGTTGAGGACAAGAAGGCTCTTTGGGTGGTTTGGAAAGAAATATAGGTATCTCTTCCACATTTTTTGCCTCACTTAAATCCAATTCAGGTATAATTCAAGACCCTATGATGTCCTTCGTCCTTTTCAAAATAAATGACACCCAACATATTGTAAAATTAATTATGTTTACATTGTGAAACTTGGTTACACCAACAGAGTTAGAAAAATGACTTCTATTGTCATTTAGATACTGTTAGGTTATAAACTCAGCTATTAAAGAGTTATTTAATAGATTTTGAGTGATAATACATGTATAACAGTGGAATTGCTTGTCAATTTTGGGAAGGGTGAGGGAAGGGGAAAGGGAGACAACATGGATCATTTAACCTTGGAAAACTTATGTGTAAATTCATTACTGGAATAAAATAAAGAAAAAAAATTTAAATGAAAAAATAAAGTTATGTTAAAGCTGCTATTTTGTTAAGAGTATTTTATTTCATTAGGATTGTAATAATGGTTTCCCAATGGTTTCCTTTTTCATTGCTTTATCTGAAAAGTCAGAGACTTCTTATTCAGATATGGTTATATGTTTGTTTTAGTTCTGCTTTTTTATTTTGTATTAATTTATTTCATCTTAATAGATACTTTTTATGTGTAATCCAACTTCATTAAATTATCTGGAACTTAACTGGAATTCTGCTGAAGGTGATAGTTACATAGAATAATCATTGTTTTGATCTCATCACTCAAAGAAACTTCTAATGTTTGAAGTGGCAAAGAAAAGCCATTATTTTTTCTATGCATATCTTCTTTTTGCTAATCTGAGTTTTTTAAGAGTCATAAAGCCATCTTGTTTTTCCAGCTTCACACCCAGCCACATACTTCTCTGTTAAACATTTCTTTTTAATAATAAAAGATTAGTATCACAGGGCTTAAACTTGGAAAAGCCCTTTAATGATAATTAGTAACTCACAGTAAATATAATAGGTAAATTCTTACAATTCTATAATGTTTAAAAGTGAAAGCTATGAAATTCAGAAGTGGGAGAGCTAGTATCACACCTAGGTAGGATAGGAAAGTTTATGAATCAACTCACACCACAAATTAATTTATGTTAAGTAAGTTCCATCTAAATGTGCTTAGCTATATTAAAGCTATGTTCAATAAGATGAATGATTTTCTATGTCAAGTAATTTAGAAATATATATGACTAATTTATTCATTTGATTAGTATTGGATTTTGTTTCATGTTGTTAAATTCATAACATGAATATTATTATCATGTTTCTAAATTTCTTGTGTTGTGAAATTTGGTTAGCTGTTGTTATCAGATATGCTATTAGGAAAGCAGCTTCTCTTTTTTTTATCTTGATGTTATTACATTGCGAACTTAAATATTTAAAAACTGTGATGTTATTTTGTCAGTCCTACTGATCACATGTTGTAATATTCTGAAGTACTGTAATTTAAGAAACTGGAAACTTCTAAGTTTGCCTACAGTTAAGTTTCATCTGAAATTATTTGGCTTTCACTTATGAAAATTGTGAAGTTACTAGTGAAATTACTATGGGCTATTGTCATAAAATTAAAGCATTTAATTGGTTACATTTTTAAAAGGGAATAATAATGCTTCTTACTTTATGGATAAGTGGATTTAAGAGGGAGAAAGAGCTTGTATAAATCTCTATATTTGTAAACCTGCCAGCACTCTTGGAACAATCTGTTTTGCCTGAGCAGGATCAGCTCTATAAAAGAATTTGAGTATTGCTTTACTCAGAAAAATGAATCCTTTCCCCAGTTGTAAACACTCCTTGACAAGAGAAGGGAGGGAGTGATTAGAGATTTGTTTATATTATAGAACTATTTTTTGTTTTATATGGAATGGTCTCTACTGAAGTTATGGTTTTTTTTTAACCCTTCCCTTCTGTCTTAGAATCAATACTAAGTATCAGTTCCAAGGTAGAAGAGAGAGGTAAGGCATTCGGGGATAAGTGATTTACCTAGGATCACACAGGTAAGAAGTATCTGAGGTCAAATTTGAACCCAGGACCTCCTATCTCCAGGCGTGGCTCTCCATCCACCGAGCCACTTAGGTGCCCCTGAAGCTACATTTTTGACCAATATAGTCTTACTAGTCTCTAGTATTAGAGATTTTATTTTGTTGTAGGGGTCAGTCTGCAAATAATTATCAGTTTCTTCTGAGAAGTTCTATTTGAGTAAATTATCCTACATTAACTGTCTATGTGACATTATAGATTATAATTATTTTGCTAATTGTTTTTATACCAGGATGAGTTTAAACTGAAGAAGTGGAATGAAAAGAACAGAATGTTAGGTGATTTTTGGAAGGTCTGGTACCTTTTTTTTTTAATCAATGAATTGATTTATTATTATGACATAGTCCTAAGCATGATTAGTGAAACTTGATAATTGAGATAAAATCTCATGGGGCTATAATTAGTATTATTCTGAGTCTGATTCCAGGAATGATTTTTGAGAAATGCTATTGATTCAATGATCCATAATGTCAGCAGCCCTATGGGGTAAAGTCTGTAAATTCCAAGTGGAGCTTTGTCTCAGCTTCGTCTCAGGGAAAAGTAGAGAGAGCAACCTTTGGCATGGGCTGATGTAGGACCCTGATGACTTGATTTCCCCAGGGTGACATTTCCTCTTGAATGGAAAGTTTTCCCACCTGTCTAAAATTCTAAGCCTGCCTATGGCATTCTTTCAATACAATTGCTGTTTATATGATTCTTACCTGGAAGTGATGTCAGGTTAGGCAAACATTTTCCCCTTACTATAACTTATTATAGGGGATCTGGGGGAAGGGGAAGAAAGGAGCACACAATTGTAAAAACAGTTTTATTAACTAAAAGGGAAGGGGATGGCAGGGGATGATGGACCAACTGACTATTACCCACCCAGATATTTAACTAACTACGGTTTCGAATCTAAGCTTAACCTAACTAACTAAAGGGTAAACAAAATTAAAGTCCAAAAGGGGCCCAGATTCTCACAAATTCCAGAGTCCTTGGTAGGGTCAAACTGAAGAGTCCAGAGGTAGGGTCCTTACAAGATCCAGAAAGGGAGGAAGTTCTCACCCAAATCACTTCTGTCCACCAGAGTGAATGGAGAGCTCACACTCAACCTTTTTCTTGAGGATAATCCAAGTCAGGCAGCTTCAAAGATAATTTCTTCAGGGAGACTCTCAGACTCACAGCCTCTGTGTCTCAATCCCAGCTTCAGGGAGAAGTTGTTAGATGCCCAACCAATTTAGAATCCTGACCCAGCCAGCTCTGCAGAATCTTGGCTTGAGGGCTGTCAATCAACTTTGCAAATTCCCTAGCTACAAGCTATGCCTCTATTTTTCCTTTTGTAGGAAATTTCTATAAGCATAGCAGGTGGTCAGTAGATTAAATCCTTATTTCATAGGCTAATGCTAGAACATATCTAAGCTACTATTTAAAATAAAGGTATGTGAGATCTAAGTTTTGCAATCTGAAATTATAGTTGTTTCTATAGCCTAAACTACTAAAAAGATGCACTGGGGCCTCTCATCTGTTGACTGATAGTTATGTATTTATGTGTAAGATTAGGTCCTTAAAATAAACTCTTATATAGAACATTCCCTCAAGTGCAAGCAAATCATGCAAAAGTCTGAAGAGAACTTGATCGTAGTGGTCTATGTGGCTAGAATGTCTATTTTGTTTGAACACGATTACTAACTGAACATGTTTTATTGTAGACAATTCATTTGAAACAATCTGGAACTAGCTACTTAGTCTCTTCAGACAATCATAGCCCTTTCAGACACCCTGTCACAGCCCTTTGTTGCAATTAGAGTAAAATAAGCATGTCTTAAGTAAATTCATCTGGGTGGTCCTTAAACTAAGGCACAGGAGGCATCTACTCACAAATACTGTTGTTATCTACATGCTCATGGAGAGGAGAAGATCTTTAGCAAGATCTCATCCTCCTAAGGAAGGGGTCGAGTAACTAGGATGAATAACCAAATGACAAGTGAAAATCTAGAATAAATTTTTTGAGAAAATATCAATATCAGATGATTATATGTGTCAAATATAAATGTTTCTAATGAGATACAAAGGCCTTGAGCATGTTCCAGTAACAAGTTATAAAAACCAGGTTCAGAATTTTATATTTGCCAAAACATATGAACATAACAATTTGCTCATTTAATCACAGGACAGTTATAGGTAACAAACTAAAGTTTCTTCCCTTACTAAAACTTGAATCTGAGGGGAACAATGAAATAGATGAACTCCAGAAGTTGAATGATGGAGAAGTTAATGTCAATTTAAGAAGCACTCTTTTTTCCCCTTAAGCCCTTATCATACACCTGAGAATGAATATGAATATTAAGTATTATTCCAAGAAAGAAGAATGGGAAGGACTAGGCAATGGGGGTTAAGTGATTTGTCCAGGGTGGCCCAATTAGGAAATATCGACCCCAGGACCTCCTCTCTTCAGGCCTGACTGTCTATCCACTAAGCCACCCAGCTCCCCTCAACAATCTGTATTTTGATTGTGTTTTGATCAGATTTCTTGTCTGATTTGATTGAATTTGATTGATATAACACCAAAAATTTGGTCTGGGAAGCTATTACAACTAATGCTTAGGGACTAAAGAAGAGAAAGTCCAGACCTCAAAGAGATACTTCAAGAGGAGTAGTGTACTGTTTTTACTGTACTTCCCTGTTTTTTTATATTTACTGAACTTCCCCAAAAGTGTAGGGCATATTTAGGGTTCTACTACCTTCTCACTTTGGGGACAATGGATGAATCATTTTTTCCCTCTGGTTCTCATTTTCCTCTTCTGTAAAGTTAAGGAATTGGACAAAAGGATCTCTAAAGCCCTCTGCATTTCCTATGTTCTAAGGTCCCTTGCCACTGGTTGTAAGTTCTGAGGCAATTGAGAAAAAGACTGAAAAAGGCAAGGAGTGCTCTTGTGTTTTGTCACACATCTATCCCCACCACTCTCCTCCTATACCCACATCCCACAACCCACAAAGAAAAAGACAGCTCCTTAGCCATTCAGGAGAGAGAAAAAAGTCAAAGAGCAAGCCCATGTATCCGTCATCTCCAGATTTCACCAGAACTTCCATGCATGCAAGGTGTGTCTCAGACTCCCTGTGTCCAGAATAACTCAGTCAATAACTCACTTTACACCAGCAGGTGTAGCTGTGAGCAAAGTTTATCTGAGCTCTTGCTCTTTTGTTGTTTTTTAATTCCCTCCCCCAAAAGTAAAGGGGAGGAACAGATTCATAGAATCATGGAATGTGATAGTTGGAAGAAACCTCCAGACTGCGCCTTTTTCCTTCCTCTGGGTAGACCCAAGTGTGGCCTTCATTTTGGTCTGTACTCCGAACTCTACCCCTTGCTCAGCATCAAGAGATTTGCCTGAGATACCTAAGGCCTAAAACACCCAGCTCTTGTTACAACAATGGAACTCGTAACTTTAGCTTAGGGTGAATTTTTCCCAACTGAGCCATCTCTTTGATATTTTATGAGCTAAAGGGGGCCATTCGTAATAAAAATCATCACCATTTCATACTTGTAACTTGTGGAACCCCCCACAAGAAAGATTTACATCTCAGACCTACTTAAATTTCGTGTATTTCCAAGTAACCATTTTCATACATTCTCCAATACAGAATACATATTCAGATCTACATTACAAAGAATTTGGGGTAGGTCATGGTTTTTTATATCAAGGAAAAATGACTTTTGACACAAATTCAATGAAGTCATGAATAGAGTTTAAAAAACAACATGTATTGAAGAATAAAATGTCTGCCATTTGCAGGAAAAGATCGAAGCAGGGCAGGGTTGGGAAAAAGTCAACCTTTTGAAGTCACTCAAAGGGTCCCACACATACACTTGGACATTTATCTGTAGTCTTGAAATCTGCTTTGCCAAGAATCATGGAGGCTTTTCTTTCCATCTGAGGAACCATCATACTTGCCACTTTTTACTACTGTGATCCATTCCTCCTCCTTTTATGCTACCATTTCATTTCTTTTCTCTTCTCCTACATATTAGTGTAAAAATACCTATTCACTGGTATGAATGGTGGAGATAATTCCACAGCATCCAAGGAAAAATACCAATTACCTGAAAAGAGAGTTTATAATCTATCTTCCTTGTCATGAATGAGGAAATTGAGACCCAAAGAATGCCTATGATTTGCCCTTGATCACCTGGCCAGGAAATAATAGGGCCAGCACCAAGAATCTACTTAAATCTTATGTCCCAGGGAAATGCTCCCCCCTATATCATCTTGCTGGAATTGGGTTCCCCAGCATCTCTATTCCTTCTAGGTTATCCAGAAGGCTGAGCCATGAGAATTTCCTAACTGGTTAGGTACTTGTCATTCCCAACTCAAGGGAAAAAAACCAACTCTATTGATCAGGGGTCACAGGCAAACATATTCTCTTGCCTCGTTGAATCATTTTGGACATCCTTGAACCTTGGATACTTTGCTCTTGAGAGATGGGTATATAAAAAGATGAAGAAAAGAAAGGGCTCATTTCCCAAGACAATCCTGGTATTCAGGGGAAAGAGCAGAGAAGGAAGAGATAGGATAAGGAAACAATTTAGTATAGTAGAAAGAACTCTAGACCAAAAGTCAAGAGACCTGGGTTCAAGTTTCAACTCTCCCTCATTAATTGTTTGACTTTTAGTAAGTGTGAGATGGAAATCACATTAAAAGACTGATATATATTAATTTAAGGTCACCAAGGAATTCAGCTATGTAATTCCTAAATGAAAAGTCAAGTCAGCAGTCAACCTTTTATGGCGTTTTTAATTACTAACAGGAGGAAGAAAGGTATTAGAGGGAAAGAGAGAGAGAGAGAGAGAGAGAGAGAGAGAGAGAGAGAGAGACAGAGAGAGAGAGAGAGAGAGACAGAGAGAGAGAGAGAGAGAGACAGAGAGAGAGAGAGACAGAGACAGAGACAGAGAGAGAGAGAGAGAGAGAGGGGGAGGGAGGGAGAGAGAGAAAGGGGAGAGAAGGGAATAGGGCTTAAATACCCCCTCTGCTTAGGCTGGGCCAAAGGCCCAAGGCCTTGGATAGCCGAGGCAAAGAAAAGAGATCAGTCCCTATCACTCACGTGACCAAAATGGAGAAACAGTCTCAGGCCTCCACTTCAAGCACCAGGCTCCAACTACCACACTCTCCCTCCACACAGGAAGTCCCAGCCTCCTCAGCTCTCCTCTACCTCACTTCCTATGTCTCACCTGTGCCAATGGTGGCTCTAGCTTAACCCAGGACTGCCCAGAGGTCTGTCCCCTTTGCACATGTCTGTTGAAGGTCATATTCTCAAATAATTAAATCTTGAGCTTTGCTGCAGCCCTTCCTAAATCCTGTGTCCCTGAGTAGGGTGGAGATTGTAGTTTCCAAGACCTGATTCTGTCATTCCAAGTATCTCTATTGTTATTGATCAGGGAATAGCCAAATTCCATCCTCGAAAGAATGGTTTGAACAGGGTTGAGCAGTTTTGAAATTCACCTTAAGTCACATTATTTCTCTGAGCACTGATCTCCTCTGTACAAAAAGAGTGTTGGTCTTGAATACTCCAGCTCTATCATTGAAGAAATAAGGATTAGAAAAGGGAAAAGATTTATTCCCCCAAGAAAGCCCAGTGGGGTGAGAGTGCTAAGGTCTGGACTATTTTGATTTCGGACTCTAGCAGATTAAATTCTTTAGGGTTAATGAAGAAGTCAACACAAAAAGCTTGGGCTACTTGAGCATTCCCAAATACTTCTTATGTAGAATTAAGTGTGGTGCATCCATATGGCATTTGCAGAAGCAAGCCTGACACCATATAAGCCAGAGAAGTGGGGAAGGGGGAGAGGAGTTTGTATTTCCCACCTCCTACCCTCTAATTTAGTTGATGTATTATGCAAAGTAAACAGCAGGGAACAGAGGTAACAACGTATTAATATGTGAAAGGAACACAAAGGTATAATTATACCTAGTATCCTTTGACAGAGTATGATTGAAATAGAAAAGTGTAATAAGGAATTGTGGAGAATTGAAGAAGTACAGGGGATAAGGAAGGTGTAACAGGGAATGGAGGATTTGAAGGGACAGAGGGAATATGGCTGCTGGTGAGGTAGAAGGAGAGAGATATCCCCTGCTGAGAGGTTTTCTTTGAAAAATGGGGTTCCTGAAAAATGGACCAACTATGATAGCCTGGGGGAATGTCTTCTCTATTGACTGATGTTGAAGATATCCCAGAGCAGGTAAGCACAGACCCTCCTGAGGGACAAGCCTCCCCCCCAACAAGGTCAATTGGGAGGAGTCCGATAAGGACCATTTATGGCTGTCCTTAGGGTCTGTTCTCTCTATGTCCCCTTGAAATGATAGTCCTCCTATCTGACTACAGGTTATTTAAATCAAGATGAATTTAATGACAAGTTTGGATCAGGAAGGTATCATGGTTGAAGGAAGAGGGGTTCCCTATATTTTTCCCCATATTGGGTTTGAGTCTCTTTTGAGCTGAGGCCAGGCCTCAAAGGCTCGTGGAGGGTTTCTTTTATTCCTGTATATGCTAATATATGCTAGCTTTCTTAAATTCAAAGTCTTAGCAGTGGACAGCAAGAGAAAGAAAAGATTCTGACCGTCAGAGCTGGTTGGGCCTATCTTCAGGTTAGTGCCCCTAAAGACAGATCTTACAGTTCAAAACACTCTGCTTAAATACCTTTTTTCGATGACATGGTCACAGGAATCCAGGTAGAGGACACAGTTGGGAAATATCCAGGATTAGAAGTACTTCTATCCACAGACATGGAGAGAGTGCTCCTTCCAGTCTGAGGGCCAGGAAAGAGAAACCTTGAGAGCAACTGTCACTCTCTAAGTCACCCCTCCCCACCACCAACTGTCATCATTGTCAATATCTTCATTCCAACATTCCAACTGCTGTCAGTTCCACCTGAATGGAAGAAAGGCCCAAAGCTTGATTCAGTTTTCCTTTTCACAAAAGGAACTTGGCATTGTGACCAACTGAAGACTGGCCAAGCCCTGGAAGATTTTTTGTTTTTTGTTTTATTTCATTTTTTTACACATCAATACAATTTTTAATTGTTGTTCAATATTTTGCAATCCGTCCTGTATCCCTCCCTCCCACTCTTCCTGCCTTCCCAAGATGGAAAATAATATGATATAGGTTGTATATATGTTATCATACAATACATATTTCCATGTTCATCATGCTGTGAAATGAACCCTGGACTTCAATCCCCAGAAGTCCTTGCTCTAGTTCCCGAGATGCCCTCTAATCTCACTGAGATTTCCACCTGGGCGAGATCAAAATTTCTATTTAACTGGCTATAAAGCCTATTGAGCTCTCTTCCTACTTCCGCTTCTGAGCACACGCAGCTCTCTACCTAGCAGGCAAGATGTGAGTGGTTGTGAATGGGCTCTCTGGGCCTAGACACGTGCTTTCTTATTTTGTATTTTCTTTAATTCTTAATCATTAATAAACCTCTAAAAATATAATACTTCTAGCAGAGAAACTAATTTTAACTGCTACAGTTAGAAGACACATGTTGTTTACTCTAGAAAAAAATTGATGGAGGAAATAAAGGGAAGAATGGCATGCTTCCATCTGCATTCAGACTCCATCAGTTCCTTCTATAGCAGTAGAGAACCTTTTTTTGTCATGAGTCCCTTGGTCCTTGAGTCCCAGATCCTTGTATCACTGATAATAGAGGTAAGTCATTCACAGCTGGTCATCATACAATATCACTGCTACTATGTGCAAAATTCTTCTGGTTCTGCTCATTTCACTTTGTATCATTTCATATAAGTCTTTCCAGGTTTTTTGTGATTGTCTTGTTGGTCATTACTTATGACCACAATAATATTCCATTAAAATTATATACCACAACTTGTTCAGCCATTCCCAAGAGGTTTATTAAAAAACAAATTCTTCCAAGTCCTAAAGTCAGTTGCAGACAGCTGTGCAATTTGATACAGGGTACAACTGTATGGAATAGCCCTAGAAGACTTCAGAACATTTACCAGAGGGGATCAGGGGGATAATTGATTTCATCTCCTCCTTACTCCAATAGCCACAATTGGGAGGAGGGGGGAGCTGCTCATCCAGTAGGAGACAGTATCCAGTAAGGAGCAGAGACAGATGGCTCTCCAGAGTGTATGCCTCCTTTTCCCATGGACACTGTAAATATTTGTGGGGGCAGGGGATGAGGGCAGGAAGTGTACCCCAAGTGTGTGGGTGGGGGATGTTTTACAGCCACTGTTCTACCTGTGCCAGGTTTGTCAGTGCTTTTGTTCTGAGATGATTGGGTCTACTAGGTGATTATTATCTATAAGCTCACTGGTGAGGATTTGCTAAACCTTAGTTTGGGGAGTATAGAGCCACAGAGGACTCCTTCAAAATGTAGGAGAGTAGTCCCCTCCTTAGGGAGCCAACCTGCAAATCTCTGCTAAGTTGAGATAGATATGGGGCAGGCAGGTAATGACTGGGTATGGTTATATATATAATATATATATATAATATAAAATAGGGCAAATATTTGTAATACCTGTCTTATTTGGTGGAAATGAAGAAAGTGCTTTGTAAACCTAAAGTCTTGGTAAAAAATGGGATTGTTCTTGGTAGGTTACTGATGGCAGCTGCTGAGAATTCTCTTAGACTAATCTGTCTGGACTCCTATGAGAGTGTTGGGAGGTCTCGGATTGAGTAGTGAGAGAAGAGAATACAAATGCTTTCAGAGAAGGGTATGGGGAAGGATAGACACCTCTGTTGGGCTGGATTCATGTCCTGCTCTAGATCATCCCTTTCTAGAGAAGCCTTCCCATCAACTCAGTGACTTGGGGAGACTTTTGTTGCTATTTAAAAATAAGCAAACCAAAAATTCTCCAAAGACCCACATATATATATATAATTAAAATATTTTATATTGTTATGTAATATTAATATGATAATATATTATAATAGTATATAATAAATTATCTACATGTGTGTGATTATTCCAGCACAATCCCACTAATTATTACCAAGGACCAACATAGGGAAAAGCTGCTCTGCCTTCCCTTCCCTCCCAACCCCAACCAGATTCACCTTTTATCTTCATGCTAACTAGATATCAACAGTGGTTTGTCTGTGTATGTTTGAGTTTGGAGGGAGTCGAGAAGACATTGTAATTTGCTCTAATTGGTTCTAGACCCTACAACCCACTTAAAACAGCCCCACCACCAAACTTTTGCTCTTCCAAATTCTTGGCCAGTTTATATGGCCTTTCCTCTAAAACCTGTCTCCAAACTCACCTCTTCATGAAAGCCTTCCCTGATTATCAAATGAACACATCACTTTAGAGCTGGTGGTCAGAGGACACCTTAGAAATTACTATGTGTTCATTTTACAAGAAAGGAAGCTAAGTATCCTAGAGAGGGAGGGTCTTACCCGAGCTTAAAACAGGTTGATGGCAAATCTGAGACTAGAATTCCGGTCTCTAGATGTCTATGCTGGCCACCCACCACTCACCACTCAGACCACTCTCTGAGCCCTCCCCTAACTACAAGGCTGGTGGGAGCAATCCATATTCAGACTATAAAATATTCCTTCCAACATACTTGGAGTTTTCTTGGTTAATAAATGATGCCTTCTGTGAATCAGGCAAAAAAAAAACCTTTCAAAAGTGATAGAATATGGAAGGTCCTGGGTTCAAATGTGACCTCAGACACTTCCTAGCTGAATGACCCTGGGAAAGTCACTTAATCCCCATTGCCTAGCCCTTACCTCTCTTCTGTGTTGGAACCAATACACAGCATTGAATCCAAGATGGAAAGTAAGGGTTCACAATTTTTTTTTAAGAAGCAGAGGATAGAATGAGAAGTGTTGCTTCCCCTCTGTGATCCTCTATGCCTAAGGGAGATATCAGAGACTGAATCCTTGGAAAGGGCTCTGATTCAGCCAATTGGAGTTGGGTCAATCTCTGGATAATTGCTCCCTTTCCAACTCTTTTAGGTAAAGGTCTATAACTATAGAAGCCAATCTTGCTAGAAGACCCAGGTTGGTACATAAATCCCAATCAGTTATCAATTATGTATTATGTGTGTATAATGTACCAGAGATTCTGCTAGGCTAGGAAACAAAGACAAAAGGAAATAATCACTGACATCAAAGAACTTGCATTTTATTGAATGGAAGATATTTGTGTCCTCCTTCACAGGGTGTGTTTTATTTTGCACTAAAGATTATGGGGTAAGAGTGACAACAACAAGGGTTCAATCAGTTCCTATTACTTGGGAAGCCCTATACCAAGTGGGGCTCTAAGGATAAAAGCTGCAACCAGGCCTTTACCAAGCCTGGAGCATTTTGCTTGAGGTAACAAAAAAAGAAGACAGGGCCCTCCACCATCCAGGAGTTCTTGGTCATTGGTCTGGCCCATGGGAGATGCTCTTCCATAATGGCCAGAGAGAGAATGTGTATTGCCATCGTGGAATCCAAATATATGTTCTGAGAAGGAATCAACCTAAGGAAAAAAAAACCAGATCAGGAACTCATAATTCTAAACTGCCCTTTTCTCCCCCTCAAAGGGGAAGCCCAATTCCTTGGATTTTTAGCATCTCTACACAGGAGAGAACAGAGGACCAGGTTGTTCTGAGAGCAAGAATCCTAACAGTCAAAGATATAGGGGAAAGGGATTAATTGTACTTAGATCTGGGCAAGGAGTATTTAATTTAGAAGGGAGTCCCTTCTTGCAGAGACTATGGATCAGTAGACCCTGAAAATAGCGATGGATCTCATAAAGCTCCAGTTGGAAAAATCACACCCTTCCTCCTCAATTTTTCAAGCAAGGTCAATGGATGATTCAGCTGGGATTCAAGTCCAGCTCTTCTGAATTTCTTCTCCAAATTAAGTGCTCTTTCCACCGCACCACATTGCCACCTGGGCACAATGAAATCAGCAGGGAAGAGAATGTTTAGCAGAGGTCAAATGTGCCTACAATTCCTCAATTGATCACGGATTGGCTTGGGACAAAGACCTTGGCATAGGATCAATAAGGTAGCGACCAGGAAATAGAACTCCTTGCTAATAGATAAGGGGCAGGGAGATCTGGATGGAGGCTCCTGCTTTGGGGAGAGGGAATAAGAAGGGAGGATGAAGGATATGGGACAGAGAGAGCAGCTGAATGTGGAGAGTTTGGAGGGTTGCTGAGGTTCCATGGATACCATACCTTCTGGGGTCATGCAGACTCTCCCACACCCTCCCGTTCAGCACTTCAAGGGGCCCTCACACTGTCTATCTCCTTCACAGGTCCTTGGGGGTTTGAGCATGTAACACTGGCTTTGATGAAATTGGGGAGGAAGGGCTGGACAATTGAAAAAAGGCTTCCCCAGAGCTAGGCACATGCTTATAAACATTTAACACTATGCTTTCTGGGGAGGGGGGGGGAAAGATAAGTCAAACATGCTTTTAAGTATAATCTGCATTTTTAACACTTTCTCAATCATTTTCTTAAGTCTAACTAATCAACAAAACAATAATTCAAGCTCTGGTTTATAGCATTTGCTTATTTCCAGGACCTGGAATCAGGAAGACCTGAGTTCAAGTCTAGCCTCAGATACACATTAGCTATGTGACCCAAGGCAAGTCCATTAACCTCTATTTGCCTTAATGCACTAGAGAAGAAAATGGCAAACCACTCCCGTATCTTTGGCTGAAGAAGAGTTAGATATGACTGAACAACTAAACAGCAATGCTTGTACTGAAATTTTAACTGTACTGAAAATTTAACAATCCATTCTTTCAAGCTGGCTCTAACACTACCTTTCCCCAGGGAGCATCCTGTTCTGAGTCCCCAGCTCCCCACCTGGTGGAGTAGAATCCCTGGTCTCTCTCCTTCCCAAGAGGCCTCTGGGACCAAAATATCTTTCCTAAAGGTACAAGGTTGGGCCATGTTACCCTACCTCTCCCTCAGTAAATCACAAAGAATCTCTATTGCCTCCAGGATCATATATAAGTTCCTCTGAACATTTAAATGTTTTCTACAATCTGGCCCTTTCCTACATTTTCAGTCTTATTCTTTACTTCCTTCCTTCTATTCTTGGATCTAGCCATATAAGCCTACTCAAACAGACACACAAATGTCCCATCTCCAGGCCTTTGCACCAGAATGTACCTTCTCCCCCCCCCCCCCCACTTTTTGCGATCCATGCTTTCCAATAAGACTCAGCTCCAGCATCATCTTCTAAATGAAGCCTTGCCTGACCACCCTAGCTGCTGGTGCACTCCCTCCCCAAACTACCATGTGTTTATTTTGGACAGACTCTGTCCCTACTTTTAGGTGTCATTATTACCTCCCCCATTGGAATTTGCCCCAGTTAGTCTGTCTTTCCTTCCTCTCGTCTCCATTAGCTCATCCTCTGGAATCTGTGGTCCTATTTCTTCCCTGCTCATCCCTGCCTGGCCAGGATACCCTGGTTTCAGTCCTTCCTCTCCTCAGGGCTCACACCCCTGGTGTCCCAGTGATAATAACATTGCTGTCTTTCTGAACCCTTCCAGGCTATGTGGGTGGCACTCATTGGCTTCAGTATAAAGATATGGAGGATGGGTAGGAGAAGCAGGCAGGTCCCTGTCTTGCTGCATTCTGGAGAAGGAGGCCAAAGGAGTGAGGACATAGATGAAGCCTGAGTTTCTATGGAGATTTTTGGGGAGCCTGGATTCCTAAGGCAGATGAAAGCAGTCTCACACAAGGGACTTTCCCCAAGAATCAGGCTCATCTCTATAATTACCACCATGACTCTGGGAAAGTTGCTTCCCCATTGTTTTTCTTCTGTTGAAACAGGGTTGGGCTAGATGTTCTCTCAGCTCCAGCCCAGCTCTAAATCCTATGATCCTCAGGGTAGAAGGAAGGGACCAGGAAGGGAGAGGCTCTAGTGCAGGAGGCACTGAGCCCAGCCTGACCTTGAACAAGGAGGATAGGCCAGTCCTCCCAGGAAGCACCATTAGGTAGAACAGGAGACAACAGATGGACAATGAGGTATTAACACTGTGAGAAAGTGTGAGACAAAGACAAAGGAAAGAGAGAAAGAGAGAGACAGAGAGAGAGAGACAGAGAGACAGAGAGAGAGACAGAGAGAGAAAGGAAGAGAGAGAGAGAGAGAGAGAGAGAGAGAGAGAGAGAGAGAGAGAGAGAGAGAGAGAGAGAGAAAGGCAGAGACAGAGAAAGAGACAGAAAGGAAGAGAGACAGAAAGGAAGAGAGACAGAAAGGAAGGAAGGAAGGAAGGAAACAAGGAAGGAAGGGGGAAAAAACTAGCTTTATCTTTGCTGCAGCCAGTAAAGGCAGGACATGGGAAAATCAGCAGAATGACCCCAAGACTCCTTCCCTAATGGCCTAAACCATAGCTTGGTAACCTTGGGCAAGTTTCCAAGGTACTTCCCTCCAAATCCAAGCTCAACTTGAGATGCCCCACTCTTATCCTCCTTGGTGGGTTGACCAGAGAAAATCTGGCTCTGGGCCCTATGAATTACCCCTAGACCTCCCATCTCCTGCCCTTCTGAGTGGGCTGAACCCACAGCACTTCTCTCTGGTCTCAGGAGATTTGCCATACTAATATCTGGAGCCACAACACAATCTACATCTGGAGCACATCACCCCACTTCCTGCCCTGTCCCACTTCCCTACTTCCTAGGATGAAATCCCCTCTCCTGCTTCTGACCTCCGCAGTCTCTGGGACTCTTCTTCTTAGGAGCTGGCCTCTTCTTCCCATTTTTCAGTCTATATCCACAAAACTGTCCATTCACTCCCTGGGTGCTATTGCAATGAGGACTCCATGGGAAGCCCTAGCTACACCCATCCCTACCTGGGAGAAGCCTCCTTAGGCCCAGGTACTTCTAGCTTCCTTCACCCCAGCACCAGAACCTCCTTACCTTTATGGTCCTTTGTGCTGCTGGGGTCTACACACTTGAAACCACAATGAAAATAGCAGCATTTCTTATTTTGGAGGCAATTAGAATCATTGGCACATTGTGGTGATTCTTCCCTAATGCAGCGGTAAGGGTCTGGTGGGCACTCCCCTGGTTTATTATCTGGAAAAGGAGGACAGAGATTAGAATATGGGCCCTAGGCTAAACTCCCAACTAAGCCCATGGAAAAAGGGTTCAGACTGTTCATAGGGGAAAGGGAACATTTACATGGGTACTTGTCTCCTAAAATCCAGATTCATTTATTTTATTTATTCATTTACTAACTCTGTGAATATGGCCAGCAACTTCTCCACCCTGTTTCCTCTGGGTAAAATGAGATTCCTTCCATCTCTAAATCTTATGATCCTATAAGCCAAGGGAAGGTTCTGGGACTTAAGTTGGGGAGAGAGCATGGTTGGGGACACTCTGCGAGCAAGGGACAGTTTACCCAATCCTGAGCATGGAGAAGTCATTCTTTTAAAAGTACAGCAGGGAAAATCATGATTTCCAAAGAAAAGCAGCACGAGGGAGAGATACAAAGAGGTATCATAGAAGAGAGAGAAAGGATGAGAAAGGGGTGATACAATAGCTTTTATTCCCATAGAACTAAAAAGTTTATAAAGGACTTTTCCTACATCTACCCAATTAAGTAAGTATTGAAAGCATAATTTTCCCATTTTGTAGATGAGAAAACTGAGACTCAAAAAAGTTGAATAACTCACTTAAATAAATAGAGGAACCAGGACTTAAACTGGGGTCTCTCAACTCAAAGAACAATCAATTCTCTACTTTCTGAGAAAGACGCAGAAACAGAATGACAAGGGCAAAAAAATGTCTGAGGGGCAGAGAAAGAAACATTGACAAAGGATGAAGTAGGAGAATGAGACACCGAGAGTTAAAATGATGGAAAGATAATGGGCTAGAAAGTAAGAAAAAGAAACAGAAAGAGATGAGCCTATATCAGGTTATTTATTATCTCAGGGAGGAGGGAGAGAGGGAAAGAATTTGGATTGCACAAAGTCTGAAAACAACTGTAAAAAAGTATTTCTATCACTTAACTCCCATTGCCTAGTCCTTACCAAAAATATATTTCTACATGTAATTGAAAAAACATTAAAAAATAAGAAAAGAAAGTGATGGATGGAGAAGCAGAGAGTATGACTAAGATAAAGAGTAAGGTAGAGTCAGAGTAACAGAGAAAGACAGAGGCAGACACAGAATATGGCTGTGGCTTTGGAATCCTGGGCCCTTAGAACCTTCTCAAACACCATCTCTACTTAGGAAATGGGACAGGGGTAAGAAGTCTGTGACAGAGGTGAGGGACGGGAGAGATGTTGGCATTTTCTGTTTTCATCCACTCTGCATGCAGAGGGCCAAAGCTTCCTACCCCAGGCAACTCAGTTCTAGTGAGACAAAAGAAGTCCCTAATCTTCCATTCTGCAGACCAACCCTAGCCCTGATCCCTCCTGTACTGTCAGAATTCGAATTCACCATTCCAGAAGATGTCAGAAGCACAAAGGCACAGAATTCCATGAAGAAAAGAAGGGTCCCGGACTTCATGTTGAGGGCTGGGGCTACTGGAGTGGGTCACACAGATAGGAAGTGTCTGAGGTCACATTTGAACCCAGGACCTCCTATCTCCAGACCTGGCACTCTATCCACTGTACTGTCTAGCTGCTCCTATGTCCTTATTTTTCTCCCAATATCAAGAGACCCTTGTGTGTCTTTACATCTGTGATACAGCAATTATGATGCATTTCAGTCTTCATTTTTCAAATATTCATAAAATAACATTTCTATTCAAGAAACCAGACCTACTAAACTTGGCATTAGATGTGAGCAGCATATAACAATAATGCAAAAAAAAAAATGCCTGGAGGGTATATATATACTGGCTTAAACAGAAAGATATTAATGCAAATTCTAATGCAAAAATGTCTCATCACAAAATGACATTTGCAGCATTACATAAAAGCAAATACCCTAACTATATGCATATACTAGCGATTGGTAAGTGAACAAGCAATGCCACCAAAGTAACACCACTCAAATGCAAACAAACATGCACATACATGTGCACATGCATACCTACACACATAAGTCCATGCAGGTGCATTCACATGTGTATGTTCGCACAGAGACATCTTATGTGCGCATACATGTGCAAGGACACACACGTGCACCGGTATGCAACATTAGCGAAGCATATAACTGAACAACACCTGCCCTTTTGCCATCCTCCTTATCCTCTTCTTGTTAGAACCTGGCCTCTGCCCTAGAACCTGAGCTCTAATAGCTAAGCTTCGCCTCCATTCCATTTCCCAGCTATTTCAAAATCATGCCATTTCTTGCTAAGTACCTCTCACCACAATTCTCTTGTATGTGTTAGGTAAGTTCCTCAAAAGCAGAAGCTGTTTTTCTTGTCTATGTGTCCCAAGTGTGTATACAAAGTACTTAATAAACACTTCCCCCAGGGGCAGCCAGGTAGTTCAATGGATTGAGAACCAGGCTTGGGGTCAATTCTGGCTAAAGATACTTCCTAGCTGTATGACCCTGGGCAAGTCACTTAACCCCCATGGCCTAGCCCTTCCCACTCTTCTGCCTTGAAACCAATACACAGTACTGATTCTAAGACAGAAGGTAAGGGATAAAAAAACAAAACAAAACAAAAAGAAATAAAAATTATCCAGTTACAATCCTTAATGTGATTCCTGTGTGGATGAATCAAACCCACTCAAAAGAAAATTTAAATGACAAGAGAAAGAAAAAATTTTAAATGTTAAAAAAATCCCAGAAAAATGAGAAAAAAAAAATCCTAACTTGCAGGTCCCTGGGTATAACTGTCTAGAAGTTAGTGAGAATATTGTGTGTAATCACCTGAATAAGTATACCAGCCTCCATCTTACACTGCTACTGACTTGTTTCCTTCCTAAGTCTCTCTCTGGGTTCACAAAATAGTCAATCTAATATGGCTAGCTAAAGCACTACTAAAATTACAGAAATTTCCTGTCTAACTGACTCACTCCTACCCTAACTTGAGCTGGGAACAATCTCTTTTTCCTCTTAGTTACCCTTTCAGACTCAAACAAGAATCATTGCAAATGAACTTAAGAAAGTTTCAAATAGCCCATGGACATAGTTAAGCATTAAAATAAAGGTTAACAGGCTGCAATATGAACTCTAACTGGGGAGATTAGAGGAGGTTGAATCTCTTCCTTTTCTGCCCTCTATGCCGTCCCCAATCAGGAAGAAAATGGTTGGCCAATAAGTGGAATGAGGCGTCCCCAGACAGTGCTCCAAGGAATCCTAGGAAAGGAAGATGCTATGGGCTGGACTCCTAAAGTATCACCAATTCTGGCCTTCTGGTTCAACCTTATCTCTTTTCCACTTCAATCCTTTATTGCTGGTCTCTCAGATCACTTCTCTTCTCATCCAATCATCACTTCATTTCTGTTCCTGGTCTGATCATTTGCATGCTCCCCACTTTCTGTGGCTGGAAGGACTGCACATGACCCCCTTTCCCTGCCAGCCTCAGTAGGAGGAACAGTGGCCTTCAACTTTCTACTTGTCTTGGTTACATGCATGACTTTTTCAAAGGAAGTTCCTTAAAAAAAAAAAAAAACATAAGAAGTTGGAGAACTTTGAGTGCCCGCAGACACCTCCCCTCAGTATGCCAAGGCTTCATGTCCCTAAGATCTTCCCAAGGTCTTTGATACTGAAAGTTGTAAGAGTTTGTGGAAGATGAAGGCAAAATTTGGTTGTCCAGAGAAGCGCATCAATATTGTAGGACAATTTCATGGATATGTGCCTGCATGGGTTCTGGATAATGGATGATGCTTTTGCACCTTCCAGATCACTATAATGGAGTGAAACAAGGCTGTGTTTGTTTGCTCCCATGCTTCTTAGCATGAAGTTTTCAGTGATATTGACATACATCTTCATTGAGAATTTAAAAAGCATCAGAGTCAGCTGCCACATTGATGCTAAATCATTTAACTTGAAAAGGCTACAAGCCAAGACTAAAGTGGTGGGGCAGTTGATGCAAAGCTTTCTTTTCAGAGATGATTCAATGCAGTTTCTGTGACTGAGATGCAACAAAGCATGGGCTGATTCTTTCCTGCTTGTGCTAATTTTGGCCTAAGAATTAACACCAAGAAAAGAGGCTCTCTACTAGCTAGCACCATATCGTCCATACATGGCACCACTACATCCATTCATGGGGCCATGAGTTACAGCAAATGGAGAAATTTTGAATGCTGTAGACAAGTTCCCTTACCTTGGCCATATATGTTTCTGGGATGTGCACATAGATGATGAGGTTGATGCATGTGTTGCCAAAACTAGCTCAGTGTTTGGAAGCTCCAAAAGAAAGTGTGGGAGGAAAGTGGTATTGGACTGCCTACCAAACGGAAGGTCTACAGAGTCATTGTGCTGATTTCATTATTGTATGTCTGTGAAACCTGGATCATATACCAGGGCCATGTCAAGAAATTAAATGGCTTCCATTTGAATCACTTTGAGAAGATTCTGAAGATCACCTGACAAGATAAGGTACTGGCACCCCCAAGGTCCTTTCTTGAACTGAACTGCCAAGCATTCAGACTCTGCTATAGAGGGAGCAACTCTGATGAGCTGGCCACATTGTTCAAATGCCAAACACACGTTTGCTTAAAAGACTATTTTAATGTCTGCCCTTTGATCCAGCCATAGCACTGCTGGGTCTGTACCCCAAAGAGATAATGGACAAAAAGACTTGTACAAAAATATTCATAGCTGCGCTCTTTGTGGTGGCCCAAAACTGGAAAACGAGGGGATGCCCATCAATTGGGGAATGGCTGAACAAATTGTGGTATATGTTGGTGATGGAATACTATTGTGCTCAAAGGAATAATAAAGTGGAGGAATTCCATGTGAACTGGACCAAACTCCAGGAAGTGATGCAGAGTGAGAGGAGCAGAACCAGGAGAACATTGTACACAGAGACTGATACACTGTGGTATAATCGAACGTAATGGACTTCTCCATTAGTGGCGGTGTAATGTCCCTGAACAATTTGCAGGGATCTAGGAGAAAAAACACTATCCATAAGCAGAGGACAAACTGTGGGAGTGGAAACACCGAGGAAGCAACTGCCTGACTACAGCGGTTGAGGGGACATGACAGAGGAGAGACTCTAAACGAAACTCTAATGCAAATATTGACAACATAGAAATGGGTTCGAATCAAGAACACATGTGACACCCAGTGGAATCATGCATCGGCTATGGGGGGCAGGGGGGAGGAAAAGAAAATGATCTTTGTCTTTAATGAATAATTCTTGGAAATGATCAAATAAAATATTATTTTAAAAAAAAAAGACTATTTTAAGGGGTCAGCTGGGTAGCTCAGTGGATTGAGAGCCAGGCCTAGAGATGGGAGGTCCTAGGTTCAAATCTGGTCTCAGACACTTCCCAGCTGTGTGACCCTGGGCAAGTCACTTGACCCCCATTGCCTAGCCCTTACCACTCTTCTGCCTTGGAGCCATGACTCCAAGATGGAAGGTAAGGGTTTTAAATTTAAAAAAAAAGACTATTTTAAGGAGAACTCATGCAAGGCAAGTGCTCACGCAGAGATCAAAAGCACCAATACAAGGACACTCTCAATGACGCTCTGAAGAACTTGGTATTGATTATGAGACATGGAAAATGCTGCCACAGGACTATCCTGCAAGATATCTACCTGTAGTAGAACCTTCTGAGCTTGTATGGGTCTGGTCAGTCATTAACCCTGATATAGTAATGTCATTTTGGTTGTCTTCCAGAACGAAGGAAAATAACCAAGTAAAAGCTACTTGTAGTGTTGTGGAAAATTCTCCAGATTTCCTAGAAATCATGGGTTTGAGTTGGGGCTCTGCCACTTAATAGCTATGTGGCCTTGGGCAAATAATTTTTCCTCTTTGAAAAAAGTCTTTCCTCAATTGGAACAAGAAAGGGGTAGGAATAGAGGGTTTCTAAGGTATTTTTTTCATTGAATGTGTCTTCTGTTATTTATGTTCTAAATGTCATCTCTGATCCACCCTCCCTCCCCCAAGGGGATTTGAAACTCATACCAGAGAACATACTCCAGTTCTGGTGCAAACTCACTTCCTTGAGTCTCTTAAGTAACCTCGAAAGATAAATCTAAGGGATGGCTGGTGTCTAGGATTTCCTCGTATGGGGTAACCACATATGGTGACCTTCCACAAAGCTACTCAATGTACAATATTATTATGAGGTTTGAGATAACCATAAAATTTGTAGAAGATGAATTGAGCTCATGGATATCCTTGAACAAACAATACCGGAAACAAAATACCTAAATTGGCCTTTATGTTCAGTAAACTCCACAGAAGGTAAAGACACTAACCTTAACTTCCTCACCTCCAAAGAGAGGTAAAAGGCTGTTTCCCCTGGACCTTGCCAGAGGCCAATGTTTATCACAGATCCAAAAACTGGAAAGAACTTTAGACTATATCTAATCTAACCCCTCTTGTTTTAAAAGTAAGGAAATAGGTCCAAAGAGGAAAGGTAACTTGCCACAGGTCACCTATGTAGTTCAGAGCAGAGACAACTCTAGAATCTTGAGAGATGCTTGTCTCTCAGAGCAGTTTTTCTTCCTCTATTGTGATCTGAAGATTTGACCCTGCTCTGATTGGAAATGAGCCCACCAGCATCTCAATATTAAGCCAGGAAAGGGACCTCTGCCTTCCCTTTTCTTCCCTTCATGGGTGTACCAGAGCCAAAAGATTTGAGCTGACTCCTACACACTCCCCTGAAGAGAATTTCCATTGTGAAATTTTCAGCTTGAGCATTTACATCTCAGAAATTGGCAATCATTATAAATCAGGGTTTGACTTATGGTTTTGGTTGTCTACTCTTAAGAAAGCATTAATAATGTATATTAAATTTGAAAGTGGTTTGCCTCTTTTTTTTGAGAGGCTAGTTGTTGGACATTTACCAGCACACCCTGATTTGTTGCTCTATGAACATTGCATGAGTTAGGCAATTCAAAAGAAGTCTTACTAAAAGAGTCATCACACAGACTGTCAGCGGGATAATTGAACACTAATAACAATAATAACCATTTCATTTCTATTTATTCATATTGTGTTTGCAAAGTGCTTTATATCAATTATCTCATTTGAGCCGCAAAACATGCCTGCTTTCCTTCCTTCCTCTAGCCCATCTTCTTGCTGGTTTGCTTTCACCTAGATTTTAATTGGTTTATATCTATTTTGGGGGATCTGTGAGTAACATAACATAATTTTCCATGCTCAACTGGGCCAGTCAATCAGTTATTAAGTCCAGGATCTCATAATCTGTGGAAGGCAGACACATCTCCAAGCCTTCTTATATCTTAATCATTCTATATACCTCCCTTGCTCTAAAATCTGACTCCAAGCTCACCTTCTTGCCATCTTCCTCAATTATCATAAAAACACATAACCTTAGAGCCAGGAGGGACCTTATAAATTATCATCGATTCATTTTACAGGAAGAGAAAGAGTCTTGCCCAAGCTAAATAAAGCAGGTTTGTAGGAACTTTGAGTCTCTTTCCCCTACTGCCTGACACTTCATCCATCCACCTTCCCATTTTGGACCTTTTTTTGAGATCTTGGATGGCATTTAAAAAAAATGTTTATTCATATCCTTTGATCATTTATCTATTGAGGAATGGCTTTTGTTCTTACATATTTGAATTCATTTCTCTGACTTTCAGATCTTTTTCAGAGAAGTTTCTTACAAAGTTAACCATATCAAGTTAACCATTTCAGAGCTTCTAGTGAGAGGGAATAAAAAAGATGTGAAGGACTGTGGGAAGAAGGTGGTGTGCTACAGGTAGAGGAACCCACTCTGCAAGGTCTGGTATGGCTTGGGAATGCATCACTCTGCTGTTCTTCTCCACCCATTTGGAGCTTCCTTGGTTAGTAATCCATGTCCTCTCTGAATCAGGAAGGCAGCTCTGGGTCAGCTGGCATTAACAAAGACCTGAAGTTTGTTTAGAGAGTAGAAACTAGGTGGAGTGTCTAGGATTTGCTGTAGCCACCAGGAAGGGTTGGAGCCTGATTCCTTCTAGGGAGCCTTGTAATTAGTGACCCAGGTTCCTCCCTCTCCCCATTGACTCTGCCCTGAGCTGCCCTTTTCCTGAGACTGCTCTGACCTAGGATTGTCCTCTCCGCTCCATTCTACTTCCCTACCCCACAATTGTTTTGGCTCCAGTTGAAAGGAGTCCTAATTACATCTCTGCTCTTTTGGGTGTTATTGGTTCATAATCACCATCAATACCCACCTCCTTGGCCGTCACACCTGTCTCCCTCCCAAACCTTTCTCCAGGATTATTTCTTGTATTTTTTATGGAGTTCTTCCCTCAAGATGACTAAGAGCTAGGATTAAAACATAAATCCCTTCCACATCATGACTTTCTCCACAGCAGTATCGATATTCAATGGGCCGGCACAAGAAATTGAGTGAGAATTTGGGCAGGGGGACTTTGTGGATGCCACAGATGCCACATGAAGGCGAGCAGACAGCACAGCAAAAGCTCGGAAATGCGTAACATATATGTATAGTATTTTATGATAACATTTCTTATCTCTTAATCTATTAATACACGTGATTTCTTATAGCATAAACATCCCATATAAGAAAAAGAAAAGATTCAGACTTCTCTGGTTCAAAGGAAGGGCCAAAAAATAGTGCATGGAAAAGTCCAGATGGCCTTGATGCCATGCTTCTAACCCGCCTCGTCTGTATTTAGAGGTAGATGGGTCCTTAAAGCATGTCTACCTTTTAGTCAAACAACATCATTTTAGAGATGAGGAAGTTGAGACCTAGCAAGTTAAGTAACTTGTTCAGGATCACAAAGGCAGGACCTCTAATTGTACATCAAGTAGAGGAGGGGGATTAGGGGAGGGGGATTAGAGGAGGGCAGGGAAAGAACATGAATCTTGTAACCATGGAAAAATATTCTAAATTAATTAATTAAATACATTTTTAAAAAAACAAAGGCAGGACCTCTGACTACAGAACCAATTTTCTTTCCATTCTACAACATGATCTCAAAGTTTCTTAGATTTAGAATTGTACAATCTCAGGACTGGAAAAGATTCTCAAAGGCCAATCTAGTCTAATCCCTACCTGGAGCAGAAATATCTTATACTCGTATAACTTCTGTTTAAATGCCTCTGGTGATGGAGAACTCACAACCTTTCTTTTTTTAAAAACTCTTACCTTCCATCTTAGAATGAATACTGGGTATTGGTTCCAAAGTTGAAGAGTGGTAGAACTAGGCAATTGGGGGGGGGGGGATAAGGGGGTGTTAAATGACTTGCCCAGGGTCACACAGTTAGGTGTCTGAGACCAGATTTGAACTCAGGACCTCCCATCTCTAGACCTGGCTCTCAATCCACTGAGCCACCTAGCTGCTCCTAACTCACTACCTTTCAGTAAACTGGCAAAAACCAACTGCATTTCTTTATAGCAATAACATCCAAGAGGCAATAATAGAAAGGCAAGTCTCATTCAAAAATGACTACCAAATGCCCAAAATAAGCCTCTGGGAATCAGTTTACCAAGTTCCATTCTGTTTACAGAGAGTTGAAATTACAAAATGCTCCTTAAAGAAATAAAGGAAAATAGGGAGTGGTCCTATGAATTTATTAATATGGGAAACTCCTATATGAAGAAACTTGCTCCAAAAATGTAGATCAATCCCTAATCTGCAAATTATAGTCTTAGAAAGCTGCCTGGAGCAATAAGAGATCAAGTGACTTACCAGAAATCCTATAGCTAATATGTGTCAGAGGTAGGAACTGTGCCCAGGTCTTACTAGTTCTTAAGTCAACACTCTATCCATTATACCACACTGCCTCTTCAAAAAAGCAAAGAACAGGGGCAGCTAGGTAACTCAGATAGAAATAGAGAGCCAGGCCTAAAGTCAGGAGGACTTGGGTTTAAATCTGATCTCAGACACTTCCTAGCTATGTGACCCTGAGCAAGTCACTTAACCCCCATTGCCTTATACTTGCCACTCTTGGGTCTTAGAATTGATACTACGACAGAAGATAAGGGGTAAGAAAAATAAGTATTCATAAAGAAGTTAAAGATAAGGTAGTTTGGGGGGAGAAGGTAGGTGGGAAGACCAGGAAAAACCACTTAAAGAAGATGGTGTCTCAGCAAGATCTTTAAAAGGAATGAGATGACTATTAGGCAAAGGTAAAAGGGGAGAGAACATTCCAGGCATGTGCGACAACTGGTAGAAAGGCATGCGGTGGAAAATGTGGCATCATGGGAAATAAGGAAAAGGTCTGTTTGGCTGGATTGAAGAGTGAAGGAAAGAAGATTAAAGTAAAACAGAGCTAAAAGACAGATTAGGACCAAGTTGTATAAGGTTTTAAAAGCTAAACAGAATTTATATTCTATCCCAGAAGCAAATAGGAAACTGCTGGAATTGATAAGGGGTTGGGGGAGCACAAGGGAAAGGTCATGGGGCAGGGGGGATGTTGTCAGATGCTCACATCTGTCCTTAACAAAAATGACTTAGGACACAACATATAGGATGGACTGGAGTGGTGAGACACTTGGTGAGGGGAAGTCAGTTAGGAAACTGTTACAATATAATAACATGGGCAAGATGATGGCCAGAACTAAAGCCATGACTGTCTATGTGTGAAAAGAAGGGCTTAGGGGAGAAAAAAAATATATTTCAAAGTTAGATTGGCTAGATTGATTGAATATGAGGGAGCATGAGGAGTTGAGGAAAATACCAAAGTAATGTAGGAATATAAACTAGGAATACAGTGGTTTCAGAGATTAGCTAAA